>NW_026890383.1:0-180000 GCF_963514075.1 Conger conger
TTAATTCGACCCATATATCTAGACACAGCACAAGAAATATATGACATTATACAGACACTATTAGAAAACAATTACATCACAAAAAAACAAAGTTTTTACCTAAGGGGGGAGGAAAATCCTAGACCAAGGGTTTTTTACCTCCTCCCCAAAATACACAAACAGCCTCAGTCCTGGAGTGTACCATATGAGATCCCGGCAGGGAGACCTATTGTTTCAGACTGCAACAGCGAATCCTACAGGATCGCAGAATACATAGACCATTTCCTCACTCCACTGTCAACTAAACACAACAGCTACATAAAAGACACATACGACTTCATACGCATAGTTAAAAACACTAAAATAACACAGGACACCATTTTATTCACAATTGACATAGATAGTCTCTACACAAACATAAACACTGCAGCAGGGCTAACAGCTGTAAAACTCTGGATGGAGAAATACCCGGACGACAGCCGCCCGGATACATCTCTCCTACAACTGTTAGAAATAAACCTGACAAAAAATGATTTTGAATTCAACAAAGAATTCTTTTTACAAATCAGCGGCACAGCGATGGGTAAGAAATTTGCACCGGCCTACGCTAACATTTACATGGCACACTGGGAGGAGACTGTTTTTCAAAAATGCCCCAAATTACCCACCAATTATTTTAGATACTTAGATGACATATGGGGAACATGGACACACAGTTTAGAGGACTTCAAACACTTTATACAAATCCTCAACACACACCATAGAATGATAACAGTTAAATACATCACGCATAACCAACAAATAGATTTCTTGGACACTACCACATACAAGGGACCCTCTTTTTCCCAAACACACACCTTAGACACTAAAGTTTTCTTTAAAGAGACTGACACACACACACTTTTACATAAAAACAGTCTCCACCCTAAACACACTTTCAAGGGCCTGATCAAATCACAATTGCTCAGGTTCAACAGGATTTGCACACAGGTAATAGATTTTGAAGAGGCTACCCAGACCCTCTTCAATGCATTAAAACCAAGGGGGTATTCCAGATCTTTCCTCAGACAGGTCCGGAAAACTTTCTTGACCACCAGACAACAAGACACGCGCAAAATCATTCCGCTAATCACCACCTACTCAGCATTTAGCCTAGCTGCAAACAGAAAAATTAAATTAAATCTAACCCGCACTCTACAAAACACAAACATTATCCAGGACTATAAAATTATCTCAGCATATAAAAGAAATAAAAATCTTAAAGATCATCTGGTAAGCAGCAAACTACCAGAAATTAATACTTTACCAACACAGGGCCCAATATTTTACAAACAAGCCACTACAGTCAGAAACACCACTACCAACACAACCTACATAATAAAACAAACACTAACTAAAAACTGCATATATGCCATTAAGTGCAAACAATGTGGTATAATATATGTAGGAGAAACAGGGAACACAATCAAATGTAGACTAGCACAACATATATACATCATTAGAAATCACAGAGAGACAGACACACACCTGGTGGCTCATTTCCTTCACCATGGACTTGAGGCACTAGAAATATCGGGCCTTCAAATGAACAAGAATTGGACACCGGAGGAGAGACGCAGGTTTGAGAAACACTGGATTCTCAAACTTAGCACTCTATTTCCAAGAGGACTAAATCAACGCACATAGAGCACCGACACAAGAGGGACCAAATTCTTCCTACTTAAAGGCTTCAGTACCCTGAATGGCCAGTGCAAACTTTTATTTCCCAAGAGGCCCTAATATGGGACAACTTGGGAAATAAAGATTTCTTACTTACCTAACCCCTAAACCCTAACCCTAACCCTAGCCATTTAATAGAACCATCCTTAAAATAGGTCTTTAAAATAACAAAAGAATCACCCATCAGAAAAAACAAAAGGTTATCTTCTGGCAGGATACAGCCGTTTTTGACCAAAATTCCAGAGAGCTAGGGCCATTAAGGACACAAAGGGGACACATCCACCAATGAGGACCCCACAAACCAGTGGCCTCAAACAGGTCCTCTCTGTGACCTGATAAACAGAACCACAATCCTCTCACACTCACACCTGAAGAAGCCTAAGACAAGGCGAAACGTTGTGTCGACATATGCTTTGGAAGACAGCAGAGGAACACATCCCACTCGGAGGAACTCTCCCGCTGCTGATCCCGAAAGAGCAAAACAAACCTGAACATTTTCACAGACGAGACACCAGGAGGAATCCTGCAGCAACACGGTACAGACTGCACTACCTTGTGGTGGAAACCTAACGGTGTCAACTAAACCACAAGGTAACAGTCTTGGTAAGTATAGACTGCTTTGATAAGCGTCAACCTCGTGTTGACAAAGCACGCTATCAAACAGTCGAAACCTGCACCGCCGCTTGCACAACATTTTAATGATAAAAGATTACTAACTTTAAACATTAAAAACACTAAAGATCTGTAAAATTTGAAAAATATTAAACAATTCTAGAAAATAAAAAAAGTTTAAACCACATGAAAAAAGTCTTGCATTTATTCTCAAAATTAGAAAATTAAAAACATCTAAAAACACACCACCTTACCAGTGGAGGCTCCTCCATAGAGGTGGAGGAGGCCTGGCCTCCCTAATAATTTGAGAGAAGAGAGAGATTTAAAAAAAACAATAAATATATTTATTTTATTTATTTATTTTAACAAAAAACATATTTTTTATTTTTTATATTCATATTATTTTAGTTTTGTTCATAAATCTAAATTTTCCCATGGCTAAAACCCAATATTGCAATTGTAAAGCAACAGGCCAGATTTCCCTATCAGTTTGTATTAAGGGAGGCCAGGCCTCCCCTAGGAAATTAGCTTTTCATAGAAGTCAATGTAATGCATTTTTTTTCATGCCAATATGTGATTGGCCAGATCACTGAAAATGGGTGGGCGACGGAGGCCTGGCCTCACCATGCATTGTGTCCAGGGCTGAAAGATTGACATTTTGTTCGTCCAATCACATGCTACTGGTTCATTTGGAATCAACTTTCTTTTCCTATTCAACACAGAAGCCATTTTGAGAATTCGCTAGTCACTTCAGTCAAACAAACACTCGCCATAGTGGCTACGAGTGTCCTATCAACTTGTGCTTTTCAGGAAATTTAGAGAACACCCCTGGCTATCATCCCTGGAGTTTATAGCTCATTTGGCCAAACACTTTTGCTTAAAACTACCTCGGAAGTCGGCGAGATTCTGGCGCAATTTGAGATCTTGGGCTGGAGATATGCAGATTCCAGATACTAGGGAGTGAGAATGACATTCAATAGGTCATGTTAGACACCATTTGGGATTTATTGAACAGTTTTATTTTTAATGTAGTCCATTTCGTTTTATTACAAGTCAATTTAATAATCTTCCATATCAAATTACTGAATTGTTGCTCTGTGAGGAAATTCACTCTAAATACGAATAGAGTGCTGCCCTCTAGTGGATAACGTTAACGTTAGATAAAGCCAACTGGAACCATATTTTTACATATTTTATATTAAATATATTGAATAAAACTACAAAAGAAAGAAAGATAGAAGAAAGAAGATAAAGAAAGTGTTATCTTATCTTTTTTATATGCTAAACTTGATTAAATTGGTGATTACGTGTTGAAGCTGTAGAAGAATGAAAAATGTAAGCTAAACAAAATTGTTTTTAACTACATAATTAAAATTCCTGCCTTTTACACATGTTCACTTGGCATTTATATTACATCCAAATGTCATTTCTCAGCTTAATTATCAGGCAGGCTCATAGACTTACAGCAATGTCATTTCTTCAGGAAGGCACAAGGCTAAGCTCTGCACAATGAATTTCATCAGCCAGAACTTTCTGACTGTAGCTTACACTCCAAATAGTATGCCTTTGGCCAGCACAAAGACAGATAAGAGAACAGGGAACATTCCATCGCGAGTGAAGTGAGCAAGCGGAAAAAAATGGCCTCCTCAATTCTGGAAGTCACCAGCCTCCACTGCACCTTACCCACACCAAAACACCATGACGGCTTTCGCTGAGGCCACTAGGACCCTCTTCCGAGTCATCCAGACAACGCATCACCTGCAGAACACTGCAGTGTCTGGAGCCGGGACAGCACCACCCACCAGTTTATTTAAAAAGATGCAGGAACTGGCCACCCTGGTGAGACCGGCCTCCCCGACAGAGGACACCATGTTGTTACTGATGGGGAATGCCTGGAACTGGGTCCACACATGCATGCAGATCTTGGAGGAACACTATCTAAAGATCCTGGAACAACTCACTAAAAAGTTGGAGAGAATCCAGCTGAACAACTGGCCGGAGGCGTTCCAGGTGGCGGCCAGGTGGGCCAAAAAGAAGTTTGGCCAAAGATTACACCCGACCACCCTGGACATTGCCCAGGAAACAGTGGCCCCAATTTGGAGAACTGTAAGACGCACAACTCCAGTCTCCACTAGCAACAGATTCACTGCTCTTTGAAGAACATTATAGGGTGCTGAAGGGTGTGGAAGGACACCTCTTTGTTGTACAGCCTCGTGACCCAGGGCATTGGACTAATAGCACAGCAGGGAATATCTTGAACTCTTGGATGAAACAATTAAACTAGAGGTTGGGGGACCGTGATCACTCACCCCTACACAATCTAATATAGTGAACTTATCCCTTACCTATACTTTACTATATGCATGAATCTGAACAAATGCTGTTGGAAAAGGGCCTGTTTTTTATTCCAATGCCATTAGGAGTGGACAAAGACTGTCTTCGCAGAGACCTTTACAAGTATCACAGACGTCTAAAATTGTTAGATCACTTTGCATACACCACAGATCCTGTGCCGAAATTGTTCATCGAACCCTCTAAGTGGGAACCTAAGTGGGACTCAGTTCCTGAGCCAATAAAAAATCTAATTAGGTGTGACACTCGAGGACTCAAGAGAGTTTCTTATAGGATTGCGGGAGAAGATAATTTATCAATGGAAGAACGACAAGCATTAAATAAATTAAGACATAGGAATGGACAGGACATAGTAATAAAACCTGCAGTTAAGGGATCAAAGATAGTCATTATGGATAAAACCCAATACCTTACAGAGGCAAATAGACAACTGCATAATTCTAGTACCGCTGGCTCGCTCTCTACAACTGGAGACGCAGAGTAGGGTTCGCGAAATTGTGAGAGAGCTGTATGAGAATAAATATATCTCCTCTAAACAAAAATACTATTTATATGGCTCGGACCCTCCACGCCCACGGAAATTCTATCTCCTTCCAAAGATCCATAAGGATCCTAGGACGTGGACGGTTCCTCACAAAATACCCCCTGGTCGACCGATCGTTTCCGATTGTGGAAGCGAATCGTATCGAGCAGCAGAGTACATTGACTACTTCTTAAATCCCTTATCTCAGAAACACCTTAGCTATGTGAAGGATACATATGAATTTGTAAACAAGATCAAAACAATAGATGTCCCACCTGGAGCGATGCTTTTCTCCATTGATATAGATTTGTTGTATACCAACATAGATACTCAATTGGGTCTAAAGGCAGCGAGACAGATCTTTGTGAAATACCCTGATCGCACTAGACCGGACGAGGCCCTTCTTTCCCTTCTGGAACTAGGTCTGACACGAAATGATTTTGAGTTTGGCTCCAGACACTTTCTCCAGGTGCACGGGACTGCAATGGGGAAGAAGTTTGCTCCGGCATATGTCAACATTTATATGGCGGATTGGGAGCAAACTGTCTTCCCCAAATGCTCGAAGATCCCCTCATTGTATATTCGATACCTGGATGACATTTTTGGGGTTTGGTGCTACTCGCAGTCTGATGAAGGATCGTGTCTTTTTTTTTAGTGTGTATCACAGTTTGTTTATAATAAAGCACATGAAGCATGGCGTGCCCTTTTGTCCCTTTAATTAATTTTTTACTTACCCTCTTGGTCTTTCCTAGCCACCATAGTATTTATTTATTGAATTAATTCAAACATTTAAGTATTTACTTATATGTATATATTTATTGAATCAACATAGATTGGCCCCTATATTTGTCTGTCTTTTACTCATGCATTCATTAATTCACTATGTCTGTGCCGTGCTCTTACTGGATGGGCTCCACACACAGGTCCCTTGTTGCGCGATCATCGCCATGGGGTGTTTGGTTTCAGGGGGGAATGATGCAGGTGCTTCTCCCTGAGCTATTCTTCTGTCAGTTATTTATAAAACACCACCTGAATAAGGAGAATTCATTCCTACTTAGAAGAATAGCAAATAACATACAGAACAAACACAACATATAGGTTACATACAGAGTACAAAATAGGAGAGTTGTTTTTTTTGCACAACTGGGGAAAGGAGGAGTTTCCTTTGCCCCATTGGCCAGTGCAGGGGGCACTTGGCAGCCAGTAATGGCGCTGGAGGGCCTTCCTCACACACACAGCCTAACCCTTAACCTTAACCCTAATCATAATCATAACCCCAACACTAACCCGAACCCTAATCATAGCCCCAATACTAACCCTAATCATAATCATAACCCCAACACTAACCCTAACCCTAATCATAGCCCCAATACTAACCCTAATCATAACCCCAATACTAACCCTAATCACTACCCTTACCTCATTACATTACATTACATTATTGGCATTTGGCAGACGCTCTTATCCAGAGTGACGTACAACAAAGTGCATACCCATAACCAGGGATAAGTGCGCTGAAAGACCCTAGAGGGAAGTACAATTTGCTACCTGTACAACAAAGATAAGGACGAGGGCCAATATATATATATATTTTTTTGGAACAAAGAAACAAACAACAAAGCAAAAGTGACCAAACTTAACTATCCAAACACTGCTTACCTAGCCAACTAAAAATACCGATACACAAAGCAAGCCACAGAGACAACAATTAAGGTTCACAGGGAGGTAGGGAGGGATGGGGAGAGGTGCTGCTTGAAGAGGTGTGTCTTCAGCTTGCGCTTGAAGGTGGGGAGAGATTCTACAGTTCTGACCTCAACGGGGAGTTCGTTCCACCACCGTGGAGCCAGAACAGACAGCAGTCGTGAGCGTGAGGTGGAGGTTCGGAGAGGGGGAGGTGCCAAGCGGCCTGTGGAGGCAGAACGAAGAGGTCTGGCAGGGGTGTAGGGTCTGATGATTTTTTGTAGATAAGCTGGGGAAGACCCCTTAACTGCTTGGAAGGCTAGCACCAATGTTTTGAATTTGATGCGAGCCATGACAGGCAGCCAGTGGAGGGAAGTAAGCAGGGGGGTGACATGTGAGTATTTGGGAAGGTTGAAGACCAGACGAGCTGCTGCATTCTGGATGAGTTGGAGGGGTCTGATGGCGGACGCTGGGAGGCCAGCCAAGAGGGAATTGCAGTAGTCCAGGCGGGACAGAACCATCGCTTGGACCAGGAGCTGGGTCGAGTAGGGGGTGAGAAAGGGGCGGATTCTCCGTATGTTGTATAGGAAGAACCTGCAAGACCGGGTCACCGCCACAATGTTCTCGGAAAGAGACAGTCTGCTGTCCATCACCACGCAGAGGTTCCGTGCACTGGGTGACGGCGTGAGTGTGGTATCCCCGAGGGAAATGGAGAGATCCAGATGGGGAGAGGTATTAGCAGGGATGAATATCATTTCAGTCTTGCCTGGGTTGAGCTTTAGATGGTGGTTGTCCATCCAGCTCTGGATGTCCCTCAGGCAAGCAGAGATACAGGCTGAAACCTGCATATCAGACGGCGGGAACGAGACAAAGAGTTGGGTATCGTCCACGTAGCAGTGGTAGGATAGCCCATGTGCAGTGATCACAGGGCCAAGGGAGCGAGTGTAAAGAGAAAAAAGAAGCGGGCCAAGGACTGAGCCCTGGGGAACTCCTGTGGCGAGGGGCCGAGGTGTCGATACCGAACCAGCCCAGGCAACCTGGAAGGAGCGACCAGAGAGGTAGGACTCAATCCAGCCCAGGGCTGTGCCACAGATGCCCGTTGCTGACAGGGCAGACAGGAGGATGGAGTGATCCACAATCCTCATCTCTAACCCTAACAATAACCCTAAACCTAACAAACCCTCACCTCAATCCTATTCCTTGCCTAATCCCATTTACCCTAACCCCAACCTACCCTGGCTCCATTCCCACCTCAACCCCAACCCTTACTTACCCCAGCCAACCCTTACTAACCCCAGCCAACCCTTACTTACCCCAGTCCTACCCTACCCCCAACCCTTACTTAGCCCAGTCCTACCCTATCCCCAACCCTTACCTACCCCAGCCCAACCCTTACCCCAACCTAATCCTTCTCACCCTAACCCCAATCAACCCCAGCTCCACTCTCACCCCAACCCCAATCAACCCCAGCTCCACTCTTACCCCAACCCTAACCTCAGCTGAATATGACCTGACCCCATTCTTACCTTAAATTTCAATTTAAAGCTGCAACCTACCCTGACTGTACTGTCCAGCTTTGGTTTGGGGGATATATCATAATTGTGGATTTGAATTAGTGTTAATAGGCAGTTTGTCTTTTTGGATTCTTCAAATTTTTAAACTAAAAATTCACCCTTATTGATTTTGCAGTTTCTTGATGACTGGAAAGAAGGGAGGGGGGGGGGATGTTCCCATGTGCCAGGGCATAGTGCTTTGTTTCCCCCTTGGGGTTGAAAACTCATCACACTTCTCTCGACCTAACCCCCTAACCCTACCCTAACACTAACCCTAACAAACCCTCACCTCAAAGGATGGAAGGATGCTTTGCGGATTTATTTATTCATTTTTTTCCACACTGCTGTTGATAAACAGTATATTCAAGCTGTGCTGAATTAAATCAATCAAAGTTCCATCAATAAAAATGTCCATGTTACAGTTAGTGCAAGAAACAGCTTTTTCTACACAGAACAGACCTGGGGCCTCATTTATAAACGTTGTGTAGGCACAAAAGAATGCGTCCGCCACTTTCTAAGCAAACTTTGGCATTTATAAAAAACGAACTTGACCGGTAAATGTGCGGTCCTCCACGGAAACTCTGACCCATGCGTACGCACATTAACTGTAGAAATGAGAAACTGTGCCTTTAATGCTCGTGACGTAAGACCAGGAAAACGGGAAGTGAAACAGGATTTAAAAAGGTATAAAGATTTGCCGGGAGTTGTGGCTGGGTATGGCTGCTATAAGGACGTGCTTCGTCCCTGTTATACTTATTAAAGTGTTGTGTTGTTGAATTTCGTTATACGGGTTCTCTCCCTTCCTAAGTGCAACACAACATTTGGCGACGAGAGAAGTCGAAAATTACACAGATACCACTGTGTAAAATAAATCGAAATTGATTGTTGTTGATTGTACTCTTTTCTGCATGTTTACACTAGGACTCGGAACTATACTGTCCTCTCAGGTCCTCTTTGCACTTGTTCTTGTGTTTAATTTGCACTTTGTTGTACGTCGCTCTGGATAAGAGCGTCTGCTAAATGCCATGCAATGTAATGTAATGTAATGTAATGAAATATTACCTGTCACGTACCATATACGAAGAGTTCATTTGCAAAAATGGATAAAAGCCTCTCACAACGAATAAACAAACAGCTGTTTGATTGATGCTCCCTGGAGTGCCCAAAAAATATGATTTAGGATGATAAATATAAACGGAGATGTTGTAAAATAATCCCTCAAATATGTAGACGAATTGTTAAACAATATTAAATGTATTCTCATAAATAATATGGTGAAGAGTCGGACAAATTGCGCTGCACTGATGCCGTTTACAATGCGTCAGTCGGGCAGATACGAGCATAGTTTCATATATTGTTATCATATTCATATATTATGCTTTTTTCCAATGGTGCTAGACAAATAACGTGTATTATTATTATTATTATTATTATTATTATTATTATTATTATTATTATTATCATCGTCATCACATTCGTTGTGCAGAACTGTTCGTCATTTACAATCAATCAGGATGATTCCCACACCTGTAGCTTTTCAGAGGCAATCAAATGGTTGAAATCCCTTTTCTTGGCCTTCGTTTCAGTGTTTGCCATTGTCGTCTTCGTGAAATGCATATTCATTAGGGGTGTTTCACTGCCTATTTATAGGCAACTGTGGGCGGGACATGAAGCTGGCAAAGTTGCGCCACATTTAGAGTTGATTGTGATTTATAAAGGAAAACTGGCGTGGGACGTGCGTATGCACTGTTTTATAAATCAGAATATTTTTTTGCGTACGCACGTCCTAGGTTTCATGCTTACGCAACCTTTTGACGTGAATCCTAAGCAGTTTTATAAATGAGGCCCCTGGTCTCATTAGAGGGTGTGTGTGCACAAGTAAAAATCTATTAACCATCGCCTCCCACATCCAATCCTGCCCCAAGCTTGCTGATATAAACCACTTAATTGATCACACCCTAGAATGTTTGAAATATATAAACACTTTATTTTGTGAAGCAAAAGCAGTTATTTTCAGACAAAATGCAAAAAAATTTAGTACAATAATATGTACAATTCACAAGAGTATTTCCACTTTCTGTAAACAAAAATACAGATTTTGATTGTTACTGTGTCACCTACTCACAAAAATATGACATCTCTTGGAAACGTACCTAATACATATGTATCTCTAAGTTTACCAAAACTGACAAAAAGGAGGACATCTTTCTTAAACTGATGTTAAAGGTAGCACAGTGCTTGGTTTCATATCAATCTTATTAGAAAAAGATGAAAACCAAAGTAAACAAACACCAGACTATAGTAAAAATTGTACATTTGAAAGATGAAGGGATTGAATAAGAATAAATGAAAAAGGGTGAATTTGGCTTTCTGGGGTGTCCGCTCTAAAAACCTCACGGCCATTTCTCCCCTTCTTATACAGCATGTAAATAATACTAAACCCAAAACCCAACGCACAAACCACAGAACTCAGGAGCATAACAGTGGTATTGCTTCTACTGTGTGACGGCACCAGTTACTCATGTAAACAAGGACTTATTTTTGGTTCCTAATTCATAGGGCTTTTGGGTTAAAGGGAAAGAGACAAACTCTCCATAGAAGAGTGGTTTATTTGTAATATTAACAATTGTTTTGCCGTACTTAAAACAGGAGTGACTTCCAATTTGTGCCCATGTATCACATTTATACCACAGAGCATCTATACTTTTCCAATACTTTGTCTCTCTAGAATATTCCTTTGCACACACAGCATCTCTCAAGATTCTCCCACAGACTGGGAACACAGGTTTAGAAATACAACAGCGAAACATCACCCTCCATCTGGAAAAAGTACACAGTACCTTGCAGGTCAAAACATACACAATTTATAATTCCAACAGGTGTGCACAGTACCTGGGGGCATCAAACACAAGGACTGCACTCAAGGGAGGATTTACATTTCCAACATGTAAAACATTTTCTAAGGTGCTGCAGTTACGGCTCAGTGCCACTGGGGGCAGTGCAGGCCTGGATGGGGGAGGGGCCGTTTAATGAGGGATGTCTGCAGCGCATGGCCAGGTGGGAGTGATGGCTTCCATGAGCTGCTCTGGGCAGTCAGAAGTGGCTCTGGGCAGTCAGGGGAAAGTGGAGTCAAATTTTTAGGCAGCAGGTGAGGCAGGGGGCTGGTATGTGCTTTGCCCAGGATAGGGGGCATTAAGGGGCAACTCTGACTGGTAGGGAGTTAGGGGTCAGAGGTCAGAGGAGAGGTGGACACTCCGGCTGGGGGAGAGGCGTTTGTGCTGGGTCAGGGGTCAGAGGTCAGAGGAGAGGTGGACACTCCGGCTGGGGGAGGGGCATTTGTGCTGGGTCAGGGGTCAGATGTCAGAGGAGAGGTGGACACTCCGGCTGGGGGAGGGGCATTTGTGCTGGGTCAGAGGAGAGGTGGACACTCCGGCTGGGGGAGGGGCATTTGTGCTGGGTCAGGGGTCAGAGGTCAGAGGAGAGGTGGACACTCCGGCCGGGGGAGGGGCGTTTGTGCTGGGTCAGGGGTCAGAGGTCAAAGGTCAGAGGAGAGGTGGACACTCCAGCTGGGGGAGGGGCGTTTGTGCTGGGTCAGGGGTCAGAGGAGAGGTGGACACCGGCTGGGGGAGGGGCATTTGTGCTGGGTCAGAGGAGAGGTGGACACTCCAGCTGGGGGAGGGGCGTTTGTGCTGGGTCAGGGGTCAGAGGAGAGGTGGACACCGGCTGGGGGAGAGGCGTTTGTGCTGGGTCAGGGGTCAGAGGTCAGAGGAGAGGTGGACACTCCGGCTGGGGGAGGGGCGTTTGTGCTGGGTCAGGGGTCAGAGGTCAGAGGAGAGGTGGACACTCCGGCTGGGGGAGGGGCGTTTGTGCTGGGTCAGAGGTCAGAGGTCAGAGGAGAGGTGGACACTCCGGCTGGGGGAGGGGCGTTTGTGCTGGGTCAGGGGTCAGAGGTCAGAGGTCAGAGGAGAGGTGGACACTCCGGCTGGGGGAGGGGCGTTTGTGCTGGGCAGGGCTGATGTGCTCATCCTGGAGGCTGCAGGCAGAGAAGCGGCTGTGGGGGGGCCCAGCGGTGAGCACATGGCCCACCTGCTCGAAGGACCGGGAGAAGCCCACAGGGCCGGCCTGGGATGCGGTGAGGGCGGTGGCTTTGGGCACCGACTGGCTGGAGGTCAGGGTTAGCCTCTTCAGAGACAGCAGCTCCAGGTTCTCACTCAGCGCTCGCCCACCCGCGTCCCGGCTGGCCCTCCCCCCGCCCCCGCCCAGCCTGCGCTGGCTCTTCCCCGAACTCTTACCCCCCCCCAAAGGAGCGATCTTACCCCCCCCGGCCGGAGCGGCACTGATGGTAACACAGGGGGGGGCATCGCCGGCCGATCGCATGCAGAAGCCCTCGTCCACCTCCGTGATCTCCGCCAGGTCCTCCGGGGAAACCAGGTCCACTGCATCTGATAAAAACAGCGGAAACTCAGACCCCTGCCACCCTGAACCCAACACCCCTATAAGACCCCTGCCACCCTAAACCCAACACCCTTATGAATCTGAACAAATTGGCTGAAAGAGTGCTGGCCACTGCAGGACTGCGGCAGTGTTGGGCTAGCCAAGGTATGGCGGACAGGCCAGTCCACACCCCTTACATTACTCCAGCTACGGGGGGGGGGGGGGGGCAATTAAATCCACAGATGATTAGGTCAAGAACCAGGGTTGGGAATTTAGCCAGGACACTGGTGTTTACTTTGTTTATACTACACTATATTTACACTATATTTAATGAAACCACATGGAGAGGTGCCCATGACCGTACATCCAGCATGTAGGTAGAGAAGGAGAGAGAGAAAGAAAGAAATGTGGGGCCTGATTCCAGCAGAAGCAGCAATGGCATGCAAATTAAAACAGAAATGCTGAAATCATCTTCTGGATAATGCGCTTTTTATCAGGAGGCAAGCAAGGATAGTGATTAAACTTGGTCAATGAGGAAGAAGCTTTCAGCCGCCATTAGGAAAAGACATCACTGGGGCCAGGCGAACAGTGCAGAAGAAACACATCACCCTGAGTTTACAGGCCTGGCACAGTCTGCCCTAAACACATCACCCTGAGTTTACAGGCCTGGCACAGTCTGTCCTAAACACATCACCCTGAGTTTACAGGCCTGGCACAGTCTGCCCTAAACACATCACCCTGAGTTTACAGGCCTGGCACAGTCTGCCCTAAACACATCACCCTGAGTTTACAGGCCTGGCACAGTCTGTCCTAAACACATCACCCTGAGTTTACAGGCCTGGCACAGTCTGCCCTAAACACATCACCCTGAGTTTACAGGCCTGGCACAGTCTGTCCTAAACACATAACCCTGAGTTTACAGGCCTGGCACAGTCTGTCCTAAACACATCACCCTGAGTTTACAGGCCTGGCACAGTCTGTCCTAAACACATCACCCTGAGTTTACAGGCCTGGCACAGTCTGCCCTAAACACATCACCCTGAGTTTACAGGCCTGGCACAGTCTGCCCTAAACACATCACCCTGAGTTTACAGGCCTGGCACAGTCTGCCCTAAACACATCACCCTGAGTTTACATGCCTGGCACAGTCTGCCCTAAACACATCACCCTGAGTTTACAGGCCTGGCACAGTCTGTCCTAAACACATCACCCTGAGTTTACAGGCCTGGCACAGTCTGCCCTAAACACATCACCCTGAGTTTACAGGCCTGGCACAGTCTGCCCTAAACACATAACCCTGAGTTTATAGGCCTGGCACAGTCTGTCCTAAACACATCACCCTGAGTTTATAGGAGGGTCAATGTGCTCTTATAGATGGATCAAGGCTATACAAGAAGGAACTCTTGGGTAATTCCATGTCAATTCAAAACGCTTTTGGACTGCACAGATTTTAATGAGATTTGGTATGCCGAATTGACCTTAAGAAAACCCGGAACCAAAATGATTCCCGGCTGAAGACCGGAAGCCCGATGCTGGTGAGGCCACTGGAGGAACCTGTGGTTGTTAACACAGCCAGTGCAGGGAGACACTTCACTGGAGGAACCTGTGCTTGTTAACACATCCAGTGCAGTCAGACACTTCAGAAGGCATGGAGTTACTTCAGTCAAAATAATTCAGCCCTGGAATTATACTCTGACTCATTGAAGCCCTAACGATTAAATCACCTGGGTCTGGGCCTTGGTAACCATCTTATTTTTTTTATTTTTTTTAAAGTAACAGAATAATCCAAAAGGGTTCCTTTTACATGGGGCCCTGTTCCATTTTTTCTCAATTATAAACAGCAAAAATGCAATCTTGCTTTAAAATGCGCAGAAAGGTCTCATGTTTACCATTTAGAGTTCAGGTTTGCTTTTAATCACATACAGATTCATTGTAACAGACATTTAACTCACGCAAAGTAGTGCATTTTGTTAATCTCACGGATTATTCTCACAGATTAACAATATGATAACAATGAGTATGATTTCGGTTCCAGGGGATTCTGAAAAGGCCAAACCAGCATACCAAAAATCAGTGACAATGCGGCCCAAAAGTGTGTTGAATTGACATGGAATGCCTCAGTTTCAGTAAAATCAGGCAGCGGTTTATTGTTCCAAATTATTATTCTTTTACTCTTCACCATCCCACATGTAAACCAGAGGTTCTTTTTGGCTAACTGAAGAAACATGCTTTGCAGTTTAAGTGACACCTGATTGCTACTAGACTGCTAACCCTAACCCTAACTGACCGTACAGTTGTGTTCAAGAAAATAGCAGCACAACATCAGTAACTTGATGAACCACTGTTATTAGTAGTAGTGATATTTCTGCATGGCAAATACTTTACTTGTAGATGTAGTAGATGTAATAGAAAAACAACAGACCCAACTGTCATGACAAGCATGCTGCTTGTTCTGAGTAATTGGCTCATTCATTGAAAGGGGCGTGTTCAAATTAATTAGAGAATTCATTCATTCTGTGAAAAAACAGGTGTCATTAATTGTACTTTATTACGGAAGAAGGGAAGCAAAACACATTGTTATAAAATATATTTCCTTCTGAATTGCTAAATTGGCCATTCCAAACATTGTTCGGAGGAACGTTATTTGATTAAAAAGTTGATTGGAGAGGGGAAAACATATAAAGAAGTGCAGCAAATTATAGGACACTTAGCTAAAATGATCTCAAATGCTTTAAAATGGCAACAAAAACCTGAAACAAGCAGAGGAAAACGAGCAACTACTGTTAAAAAGGATTGAAGAATAGTCAGAATGGCAAAGATTCAGCCACTCATCAGATCCAGAAAGATCAAAGATGATCTACAATTACCTGTATGTGCTGTTCCAGTCAGAAGACGTTTGACCGAAGCTAAGCTATCAGCAAGAAGCCCCTGTAAAGCACCATTATTTAAAAAAGGGCATATGCAGAATCTGTTAAAAATTAACCAAGGAACACATTGATTGGCCCAAACAGGAATGGCGTAACATTCTGTGGACTGATGAGAGTAAAATTGTTATTTTCGGGTCTAGTGGTTGTTGACAGTACGTCAGACGACCCTCAGGTACTGAATTCAAGCCGCAGTACACTGTGAAGACAGTGAAGCATGGTGGTGTAAAAATCATGGTATGGGGATGTTTTTCATACTACAGTGTTGGGTTCATATACCAGGGATCTTGGATCAGTTTGAATACATCAAAATACTCAATGAGATTATGTTGCCGTATGCCGACGAAGAAATGCCCCTGAAATGGGTGTTTCAAGAATGACCGCAAACACACCAGTAAGCGAGCAACATCTTGGCTCCAGACAAAAAGGATTGAGGGAATGGAGTGGCCAGCACAACCCCATTGAAAACGTGTGGGGTGACATTAAAAATGCAGTTTCTGAAGCCAAACTTCACAGGAACTGTGGAATGTAGTTTGTTCACCCTGGGCTGAAATACCTGTTTCTAGGTGCCAGAAGTTGGTTGACTCGATGCAACGCAGATGTGCAGAAGTTATTAAAAACAATGGTTATGCAACTAAATATTAGTTCAGTAATTTAAAGTGAAGTTAAATCAAATTAGCTAATGCTTTGATTTGGAACTACATTTGAAATATGGAACTAAAAGCTATTCAAAAATATTTGCACTTCATTCACTTTTTTTAACGCACTGCTATTTACTTGAACACAACTGTATACCAAGAGAGCCGTCAGTCTTCAGAACCTCAGGCTGAGGCAGGGGATCATCACAAATTAAACAAAACCGGCCTAAGAACCCAATCCTGGGTTCTGCCGATGAGAAACGGGGAACCCACAGTACCGAGCAGCCCCTAGCAGGTCACCTGGGTGAGACAGGTAAGGGGAGTGGTCTTCAGGTGTGCTAGCTTTGCCCAGGTGGGTGTGGCCTGTTTTGAAGGGAGTTAGTCAGCTAGGCCATGCAGCAGTTCCCTGGCACACACAGTACCTGTGGGCGGGGTCTAGTGCTGGACCCGCCCAGTGGCCCCTCCCCCATCCTCCAGGAGCCTCCTGATGGACTTCTGCCTCCTGACCTCAGCTCTAGACTCCGCCCCCGGCTCGGTGAGCCCTGGGGCGGGGTCTGTCCTGTGCCTCTGAGCCTCCCCATTAGCCACCGTCACGCTAATCTCAGGCACCGCCCCGGGGGGGCTGGAGTCCGCGTCAACACTGTTCTCCTGAGATTCTGGGGGTGAAAATGACACACACACACACACACAGACACACAGACACACAGACACACACACACACACACACACACACACACACACACACACACACACACACACACACACACACACACACACATGCAATGGCCACAAACAACATTTATATGCAAAACTCAAAATCAAAACAAAACACAAAATGATGATGGAAACGGGACGGTGATGTGTTTAAATGTGAAACAGCCAAAGTGTTGCGCAATCGCTGTAGTGACCTCAAATATGCGCTAATATCCCCCCTACAGCCCACCAGTTCAGCTGAGTTTACAGGCCTGGCACAGTCTGCCCTAAACACATCACCCTGAGTTTACAGGCCTGGCACAGTCTGCCCTAAACACATCACCCTGAGTTTACAGGCCTGGCACAGTCTGTCCTAAACACATCACCCTGAGTTTACAGGCCTGGCACAGTCTGCCCTAAACACATCACCCTGAGTTTACAGGCCTGGCACAGTCTGCCCTAAACGCATCACCCTGAGTTTACAGGCCTGGCACAGTCTGTCCTAAACACATCACCCTGAGTTTACAGGCCTGGCACAGTCTGCCCTAAACACATCACCCTGAGTTTACAGGCCTGGCACAGGCTGTCCTAAACACATCACCCTGAGTTTACAGGCCTGGCACAGTCTGTCCTAAACACATCGCTTTGGTAATTCCATGTCAGTTCTACATACTTTTGCACCATTATCGTTCATCAGTGTGAATGCTCACATCCGTATCGTGATGGTTACATAATTGACTTCACTGTTCATATATTGCTGGGGTATTCAGGGTTATTGCCGTTCTTAGGTTGAAAAAATCAAAAAGTAGTCTGCGGAAATCAGTTACCAGCAAAGGTTTGATGATGTGTGATGATGAATGATAGGAGATGACAGAATAAATTAATGGTAATCAGATGTCTAGATGAAAAGGAGATGACTTAATGACGAGTTCTACCTACACAGAAGCCCTGCACTCTTCCGTACACCCAGTATAAGCTTTTACGCTCCCTTTCTCCACTTTGTGAATGGAGACCCCAAGCCTCTGCTGCACAACCACACGCAATGATGTGGGCAGTGTGATGGGGATGAGTAGGTGGTAATGATGTGGGCTGTGATGGGAATGAGTAGGTGGTAATGATGTGGACTGTGTGATGGGGATGAGTAGGTGGGGTAATGATGTGGGCTGTGATGGGGATGAGTAGGTGGGGTAATGATGTGGGCTGTGATGGGGATGAGTAGGTGGTAATGATGTGGGCTGTGTGATGGGGATGAGTAGGTGGGGTAATGATGTGGGCTGTGTGATGGGGATGAGTAGGTGGTAATGATGTGGGCTGTGTGATGGGGATGAGTAGGAGGGGTAATGATGTGGGCTGTGTGATGGGGATGAGTAGGAGGGGTAATGATGTGGGCTGTGTGATGGGGATGAGTAGATGGTAATGATGTGGGCTGTGTGATGGGGATGAGTAGGTGGTAATGATGTGGGCTGTGTGATGGGGATGAGTAGGTGGGGTAATGATGTGGGCTGTGTGATGGGGATGAGTAGGTGGGGTAATGATGTGGGCTGTGTGATGGGGATGAGTAGGTGGTAATGATGTGGGCTGTGTGATGGGGATGAGTAGGAGGGGTAATGATGTGGGCTGTGTGATGGGGATGAGTAGGTGGTAATGATGTGGGCTGTGTGATGGGGATGAGTAGGTGGTAATGATGTGGGCTGTGTGATGGGGATGAGTAGGTGGTAATGATGTGGGCTGTGTGATGGGGATGAGTAGGTGGTAATGATGTGGGCTGTGTGATGGGGATGAGTAGGTGGGGTAATGATGTGGGCTGTGTGATGGGGATAAGTAGGTGGGGTAATGATGTGGGCTGTGTGATGGGGATGAGTAGGTGGTAATGATGTGGGCTGTGTGATGGGGATGAGTAGGTGGTAATGATGTGGGCTGTGTGATGGGGATGAGTAGGTGGGGTAATGATGTGGGCTGTGTCATGGGGATGAGTAGGTGGGGTAATGATGTGGGCTGTGTGATGGGGATGAGTAGGTGGGGTAATGATGTGGGCTGTGTGATGGGGATGAGTAGGTGGTAATGATGTGGGCTGTGTGATGGGGATGAGTAGGTGGTAATGATGTGGGCTGTGTGATGGGGATGAGTAGGTGGGGTAATGATGTGGGCTGTGTGATGGGGATGAGTAGGTGGTAATGATGTGGGCTGTGTGATAGGGATGAGTAGGTGGGGTAATGATGTGGGCTGTGTGATGGGGATGAGTAGGTGGGGTAATGATGTGGGCTGTGTGATGGGGATGAGTAGGTGGGGTAATGATGTGGGCTGTGTGATGGGGATGAGTAGGTGGTAATGATGTGGGCTGTGTGATGGGGATGAGTAGGTGGTAATGATGTGGGCTGTGTGATGGGGATGAGTAGGAGGGGTAATGATGTGGGCTGTGTGATGGGGATGAGTAGGTGGTAATGATGTGGGCTGTGTGATGGGGATGAGTAGGTGGGGTAATGATGTGGGCTGTGTGATGGGGATGAGTAGGTGGTAATGATGTGGGCTGTGTGATGGGGATGAGTAGGTGGGGTAATGATGTGGGCTGTGTGATGGGGATAAGTAGGTGGGGTAATGATGTGGGCTGTGTGATGGGGATGAGTAGGTGGTAATGATGTGGGCTGTGTGATGGGGATGAGTAGGTGGTAATGATGTGGGCTGTGTGATGGGGATGAGTAGGTGGGGTAATGATGTGGGCTGTGTCATGGGGATGAGTAGGTGGGGTAATGATGTGGGCTGTGTGATGGGGATGAGTAGGTGGGGTAATGATGTGGGCTGTGTGATGGGGATGAGTAGGTGGTAATGATGTGGGCTGTGTGATGGGGATGAGTAGGTGGTAATGATGTGGGCTGTGTGATGGGGATGAGTAGGTGGGGTAATGATGTGGGCTGTGTGATGGGGATGAGTAGGTGGTAATGATGTGGGCTGTGTGATGGGGATGAGTAGGAGGGGTAATGATGTGGGCTGTGTGATGGGGATGAGTAGGTGGTAATGATGTGGGCTGTGTGATGGGGATGAGTAGGTGGGGTAATGATGTGGGCTGTGTGATGGGGATGAGTAGGAGGGGTAATGATGTGGGCTGTGTGATGGGGATGAGTAGGTGGTAATGATGTGGGCTGTGTGATGGGGATGAGTAGGTGGTAATGATGTGGGCTGTGTGATGGGGATGAGTAGGTGGTAATGATGTGGGCTGTGTGATGGGGATGAGTAGGTGGTAATGATGTGGGCTGTGTGATGGGGATGAGTAGGTGGTAATGATGTGGGCTGTGATGGGGATGAGTAGGTGGTAATGATGTGGGCTGTGTGATGGGGATGAGTAGGTGGTAATGATGCAGGCTGGCAGGTGATCACAGGTCATGTGACGGCGTACTGCTCACCATGTCTCTTCCAGCGATGGCCACGGATGGACATGCTGGTGACGGCGTTGCGTGATATCCGCGAGGCGGTCGGAGTGATCTCCACCTGGATGCAGCGTGGTCCGTCCTTATTGGCCTTCAGTGCCACCCCGCGCTGAGAAGACCGGATCGCATTCCCTACCTGCAAACACAGGCAAAACACAGGCAGCACAACATAACAAACCCCAAAACACAGGCAGCACAACATAACAAACCCCAAAACACACACAGCACAACATAACAAACCCCAAAACACACACAACACAACATACAAACTCCAAAACACACACAGCACAACATAACAAACCCCAAAACACACACGCGCACTAAGAACTACATCCCAAACAAACACACAACATTACACGCTAACACACACACACACACACACACCACTACATGACAAACCCCACAAACACAGCACAACATAACACAGCCCAGGGTCAAGGGCTAGGGCAGGGGCAGGGGTCAGCAACCCTGGTCCTGGAGAGCCGCAGGGTGTGCTGGTTTTTGTTTTCGCCTTAATACCAGCAACTGATTCAGAACCAAGAAACCAGGTGAGGCGAGTTAACTGTGTAATCCACTGCTTTAATCGATCAATTAAGTGCTGAGTAATGACAAAAGCCAGCACACCCTGCAGCTCTCCAGGACCAGGGTTGCTGACCCCTGGGCTAGGGTATTCTGCAGGGCGTGTCTCAGGGAGCATGTCAATGTAGGATGGGGGGGTCAGACAGGATGGGGGGAGTTAGACAGGATGGGTGGGTTAGACAGGATGGGGGGGGTCATACAGGATGGTGGGGGGGGTCAGCAGGATGGGGGGGGGTCAGCAGGATGGGGGGGGGGTCGACAGGATGGGGGGGGGGTCGACAGGATGGGGGGGGGGTCGACAGGATGGTGGGGGGGTCAGACAGGATGGTGGGGGGGTCAGACAGGATGGGGGGGGGTCAGACAGGATGGTGGGGTCAGACAGGACCCACCAGCAGCGGTTCGGGGAACAGCTCTAACTGCGCTCGGTACAGGACATCCTCCAGAGCCCTGGAACCCAAATCTGACTCTCCATTACACCTGAGAGACAGAGAGAGACATTGTAAGGAATTGTACTGTGTAAACCATGAGACGGTGTTCGCAATGCACATGGGCTTAAGACGTGTGTGTGTGTGTGTGTGTGTGTGTGTGTGTGTGTGTGAGAGAGTGAGAGTGAGTGAGTGTGAGACAGAGAAACAGTCACTCACAGGGCATAGTGGATACCAGTAATAAGCTGAACTAGGAAGTCTGAAGACACCATCATCCTGGTGCTGATTCCTTTATAGCGCCTTAAATGCTGCCTGGGGTATCCGCAAATACAGACCCTGGGGGGTGGGGGGAGCGGGAGAGTAAAGTTACTGCACTGAACTTTACTGTATTATACCCCTCTCCACTGTACTTTACCGTATTATATCCCCTCCACTGTACTTTACCGTATTATACCCCCTCCACTGTACTTTACCGTATTATACCCCCTCCACTGTACTTTACCGTATTATATCCCCTCTACTGTACTTTACTGTATTATAACCCCTCCACTGTACTTTACTGTATTATACCCCCTCCACTGTACTTTACTGTATTATATCCCCTCCACTGTACTTTACTGTATTATATCCCCTCCACTGTACTTTACTGTATTATACCCCCTCCACTGTACTTTACTGTATTATACCCCCTCCACTGTACTTTACTGTATTATACCCCCTCCACTGTACTTTACTGTATTATATCCCCTCCACTGTACTTTACTGTATTATATCCCCTCTACTGCACTTTACTGTATTATATCCCCTCCACTGTACTTTACTGTATTATATCCCCTCCACTGCACTTTACTGTATTATATCCCCTCCACTGTACTTTACTGTATTATACCCCCCTCCACGGAACTTCACTGTATTATACCCCCTCCACTGTACTTTACCGTATTATATCCCCTTCACTGTACTTTACTGTATTATATCCCCTCCACTGTACTTTACTGTATTATATCCCCTCCACTGTACTTTACTGTATTATACCCCCTCCACTGTACTTTACTGTATTATACCCCCTCCACTGTACTTTACTGTATTATACCCCCCCTCCACTGTACTTTACTGTATTATACCCCCCTCCACTGTACTTTACTGTATTATACCCCCTCCACTGTACTTTACTGTATTATATCCCCTCCACTGTACTTTACTGTATTATATCCCCTCTACTGCACTTTACTGTATTATATCCCATCCACTGTACTTTACTGTATTATATCCCCTCCACTGCACTTTACTGTATTATATCCCCTCCACTGTACTTTACTGTATTATACCCCCCTCCACGGAACTTCACTGTATTATACCCCCTCCACTGTACTTTACTGTATTATATCCCCTCCACTGTACTTTACTGTATTATATCCCCTTCACTGTACTTTACTGTATTATATCCCCTCCACTGTACTTTACTGTATTATATCCCCTCCACTGTACTTTACTGTATTATATCCCCTCCACTGTACTTTACTGTATTATATCCCCTCCACTGTACTTTACTGTATTATATCCCCTCCACTGTACTTTACTGTATTATATCCCCTTCACTGTACTTTACTGTATTATACCCCCTCCACTGTACTTTACTGTATTATATCCCCTTCACTGTACTTTACTGTATTATATCCCCTCCACTGTACTTTACTGTATTATATCCCCTCCACTGTACTTTACTGTATTATATCCCCTTCACTGTACTTTACTGTATTATATCCCTGTCACAGTACATTTCAGGAATATATCCCTGTCACTGTAGTTTTCTGGAATATATCCCTGTCACTGTAGTTTTCTGGAATATATCCCTGTCACTGTAGTTTTCTGGAATATATCCCTATCACTGTAGTTCACTGGATTATATTCCTGTCACTGGAACAACAGACCCACCTGGAGCTCAGTTGACACAGGGACTGGAGTGATGTGCTGGTCATGTAGCTCAGGGCTGCATTGTAGCAGAGCAGCAGAAATGTCAGCACCTGGAAACTGCAAGTACATGAACCAGCTCAAACCAGCACAGACCAGCTGACTTTCACTCCACAAACAAAGCTCATTGCGCACACATACGCACACACACACAAACACACTCAAACATGTAGATGCACACATACTATTTTACTTACATGCACACTACGGATGGTGCTGAATATTTAATGAATATGGTGAGCAGATACATGAATATTTGACGAATACTTAACTGATAGCAGTAAATATTTCATGATGGGGACTCACCGGTTCTGTGCTGTGAAAGTTTCTCTCTGGAGGTGGGGTCCACTGTACACCACCCGGCTGAGTCCGTGATTGGCCAGAGCCCCTTCTGTCAGGGCCAAAGAACCAATGGTAGAGGGCTAGAGAGAGGGCAGTGATTGTCATTAACTCAGGAGGACTGAAGCCAGCATAAAGGACACTGGAGTGACAAACCCAACAAACCCTAACCCACTTTCCTCAAGGTAAACTGAGGGATTAAACCCCACTCACCTCATGGTAAACTGAGGGCTTGGACCCCACTCACCTCATGGTAAACTGAGGGATTAAACCCCACTCACCTCATGGTAAACTGAGGGATTAAACCCCACTCACCTCATGGTAAACTGAGGGATTAAACCCCACTCACCTCATGGTAAACTGAGGGATTAAACCCCACTCACCTCATGGTAAACTGAGGGATTAAACCCCACTCACCTCATGGTAAACTGAGGGATTAAACCCCACTCACCTCATGGTAAACTGAGGGCTTAAACCCCACTCACCTCATGGTAAACTGAGGGATTAAACCCCACTCACCTCATGGTAAACTGAGGGATTAAACCCCACTCACCTCATGGTAAACTGAGGGCTTAAACCCCACTCACCTCATGGTAAACTGAGGGATTAAACCCCACTCACCTCATGGTAAACTGAGGGATTAAACCCCACTCACCTCATGGTAAACTGAGGGATTAAACCCCACTCACCTCATGGTAAACTGAGGGCTTGGACCTCACTCACCTCATGGTAAACTGAGGGCTTGGACCTCACTCACCTCATGGTAAACTGAGGGCTTGGATAAGGACGGTACGGTGAAGGACAGTGCTTTGCTCTGGCCATCTCGGTCCACTATTTCCTGCAGAGGATGGAAAAAGCAGAAGTGCATGGATTATGTGTCTGTACGTGTGTGTAAAAATGTGTGTTTAGATATGCAATTACAGTCCCCTCCAAAATGATTGAAACCAAGGCCAATTTCTTTGTTTTTACAATAAACTGAATACATATGAGGTTGAGTTAAAGAGTTATGCTTTTTTATTTACACCTAGATGTGTTACACTACATAGCACCTTTGGTATCAGACCACCCAAGAGCAAGGTGAGCAAAAGTATTGTAACAGAGAGTATTTAAGTAAATGAAAGAAAATAACACTGACTATTTGCTTTTCCTGGCTTTGCAGCCTCTTTCAGTTGTTTGTTTCGGGGAAGGGGTTTCCCTCCAATCTCCTCTTCAGGAGGTGAAGTGGAGGCTGAATTGGGTTAAGGTCTGGTGATCGACTTGGCCAGTCTAAAACCTTCCACTTTTTCTCACCAATGAAATCCTTTGTTGTGTGGGTAGTGTGTTTTGGGTCATTGTCTTGCTGCATGATGAAGTTCCTCCCAATTAGTTTAGATACAATCCATGAATCTTTGTTCCAGAACTTTTCTGGCTCATCTCTGTACTTCTTTGCAAATCACCTTCTGATTCTTACTACTGATGAGCGGTTTGCATCTGCATTGCTGCTCACCAAGTCTTCTTCGAATGGTTGATTGAGATAACCCTAACCCTAACCCTAACCCTGCCCTGTGAAAATTGAGTGTGATGTCACAGACTGATGTTTTGGATTTTTCTTCACAGATCTCACAATGTTTCTGTCATCAACTGCTGTTGTTTTCCTTGGTCGACCAGTTCGATGTCCGTTGTTCAACAACTGGACATTCTAAGTTGTTGTACAAGCTATCCCCAATACTTGTGCAATGGCTTTGATCTAATGTGTAAATATAACGCACAGACAGGCACAGACAGGCACAGACACACAGACAGGCGCAGACAGGTGCAGACACGCACAGACAGGCACAGACCGGCACAGACAGGCACAGACCGGCACAGACCGGCACAGACAGGCACAGAAATGGAACAGCCAGATAGGCACAGACACGCGCAGACAGATAGGTACAGACACGCACAGACATGCGCAGACAGGCACAGACACGCGCAGACAGGCACAGACAGGCACAGAAATGGAACAGCCAGATAAGCACAGACATGCGCAGACAGATAGGCACAGACACGCGCAGACAGATAGGCACAGACACGCACAGACAGATAGGCACAGACACGCACAGACAGATAGGCACAGACACGCGCAGACAGATATACTGTGTTCCAAATTATTATGCAAATTATATTTTTCTCTGATTTTCCTAAATAGTCAATGCAAATGACAGTCAGCATAATTTTCAAGTCATCAACTGTTAGGGTATAATTTGAATGTTATTGAACAAACCTCCCAATGAGAACAGTATTGTTTTCAAAAATAAAAAACTTAAAATGCACTGTTCCAAATTATTACGCACAACAGAGTTTCAGGTTGTAAAGAACTCAAAATGGTCATTTGTTGAATTTGCAGCATTAGGAGGTCATATTTACTGAAATCAAAAGCTATTTCAAAAACATAGGACTCCTTATTTGATAGCAACATCACAATTCTTGCATCCATTGAACTTTTGAGTTTTTGGAGAGTTTCTGCTTGAATTTCTTTGCAGGATGTCAGAATAGCCTCCCAGAGCTGCAGTTTGGATGTGAACTGCCTCCCACCCTCATAGATCTTTTGCTTGAGGATGCTCCAAAGGTTCTCAATAGGGTTGAGGTCAGGGGAGGATGGGGGCCACACCATGAGTTTCTCTCCTTTTATGCCCATAGCAGCCAATGATGCAGAGGTATTCCTTGCAGCATGAGATGGTGCATTGTCATGCATGAAGATGATTTTGTTACGGAAAGCACGGTTCTTCTTTTTGTACCATGGAAGAAAGTGGTCAGTCAGAAACTCCACATACTTTTCAGAGGTCATTTTCACACCTTCAGGGACCCTAAAGGGGCCGACCAGCTCTCTCCCCATGATTCCGGCCCAAAACATGCCACCTCCTTGCTGACGTCACAGCCTTGTTGGGACATGGTGGCCGTCCATCAACCATCCACTACTCCATCTGGACCATCCAGGATTGCACGGCCCTCATCAGTGAACAAGACTGTTTGAAAATGAGTCTTCATATATATTTCTGAATGGCCCACTGCAGCCGTTTCTGCTTGGGAGCATTGGTTAGGGGCGGCCGAATAGAAGGTTTATGCATAACTGCAAGCCTCTGGAGGATCCTACACTTTGATGTTCGTGGGACTCCAGAGGCACCAGCAGCTTCAAATAGCTGTTTGCTGCTTTGTAATGGCATTTTAGCAGCTGCTCTCTTGATCCGATGTTTTTGTCTGGCAGAAACCTTCCTCATTGTGCCTTTATCTGCACGAACCCGTGTGTGCTCTGAATCAGCCACAAATCTCTTAACAGTACGATGATCACGCTTAAGTTTTCGTGAAATATCTAAGGTTTTCATACCTTGTCCAAGGCATTGAACTATTTCACGCTTTTCGGCAGCAGAGAGATCCTTTTTCTTTCCCAATTTGCATAATAATTTGGAGCGCGGTGTAGGTACAGACACACACAGACAGACACAGACACACACAGACACAAACAGACACAAACAGACACAAACAGACACAAACAGACACAAACAGACAGATAGGCACAAACAGGCAAAGACACGCACAGGTGGGCACAGACAGGCACAAACAGACACAGACAGACACGCACCGACAGACAGTCAGATGGGCACAGACAGGCACAGACAGATAGGCAAAGAGAGCACAGACAGAATGGCACAGACAGACAAGCACAGACATATACGCACAGACAGTCAGATAGGCACAGACACACACAGACAGATGGGCACAAACAGGCAAAGACACACACAGATGGGCACAGACACACACAGACATATATGCACAGACAGACAGGCACAGACAGACAGGCACAGAGAGCACAGACAGACCCACCAGGTTGTAGATGCCCAGTAGGAGGGCCTCGATGCAGCCGCTGCAATGGGGGTCTCGGCCGGCTGTGACGGACAGGTAGCTCCAGAGCAACTCCGGGAGGAACTGCAGGGTGAAGTGCTGCAGGTGGGGTTCGGCGCTGCGGTAAAACTCAAAGAGCTGGTGGCACACTGGCTCCAGCAGCTGCAGGACAGCACAGTCAGACATCAAGACCATCATCAACACGCTCATCAACACGCTCAACACGCTCATCAACACGCTCATCAACACACTCAACAACACACTCATCAACACACTCATCAACACACTCATCAACACGCTCATCAACACCCTCAACACGCTCATCAACACGCTCATCAACACGCTCATCAACACGCTCAACACGCTCATCAACACCCTCATCAACACGCTCAACACGCTCATCAACACACTCATCAACACGCTCATCAACACACTCATCAACACACTCAACAACACACTCATCAACACACTCATCAAGACCATCATCAACACGCTCATCAACACGCTCATCAACACACTCAACACGCTCATCAACACGCTCATCAACACGCTCATCAACACGCTCAACACGCTCATCAACACACTCATCAACACGCTCAACACGCTCATCAACACGCTCATCAACACGCTCAACACGCTCATCAACACACTCATCAACACACTCATCAACACACTCATCAACACACTCATCAACACACTCATCAACACACTCATCAACACACTCATCAACACGCTCATCAACACGCTCATCAACACGCTCATCAACACACTCATCAACACGCTCATCAACACGCTCATCAACACGCTCAACACGCTCATCAACACGCTCATCAACACGCTCATCAACACGCTCAACACGCTCAACACGCTCATCAACACGCTCATCAACACGCTCATCAACACACTCAACACGCTCATCAACACGCTCATCAACACGCTCATCAACACACTCAACACGCTCATCAACACCCTCATCAACACCCTCATCAACACGCTCATCAACACGCTCATCAACACACTCAACAACACACTCAACAACACACTCATCAACACACCCACACTCATCAACACGCTCATCAACACACTCAACACGCTCATCAACACGCTCATCAACACGCTCATCAACACGCTCATCAACACGCTCATCAACACGCTCATCAACACACTCATCAACACACTCATCAACACACTCATCAACACACTCATCAACACACTCACCCTCATCAACACGCTCATCAACACGCTCATCAACACGCTCATCAACACACTCATCAACACACTCATCAACACACTCATCAACACACTCATCAACACACTCATCAACACACTCACCCTCATCAACACGCTCATCAACACGCTCATCAACACGCTCAACACGCTCATCAACACCCTCATCAACACGCTCATCAACACGCTCATCAACACGCTCATCAACACGCTCATCAACACCCTCAACACTCATCAACACGCTCATCAACACCCTCATCAACACGCTCATCAACACGCTCATCAACACGCTCATCAACACCCTCATCAACACGCTCATCAACACACTCATCAACACACTCATCAACACACTCATCAACACACTCATCAACACACTCATCAACACGCTCATCAACACACTCACACTCATCAACACACTCATCAACACCCTCATCAACACACTCAACAACACCCTCATCAACACGCTCAACAACACACTCAACAACACACTCATCAACACACTCATCAACACACTCATCAACACACTCAACAACACGCTCATCAACACACTCATCAACACACTCAACAACACACTCAACAACACACTCATCAACACGCTCATCAACACGCTCATCAACACGCTCATCAACACACTCATCAACACCCTCATCAACACACTCATCAACACCCTCATCAACACCCTCATCAACACACTCATCAACACACTCATCAACACACTCATCAACACACTCATCAACACACTCAACAACACACTCACACTCATCAACACACTCATCAACACACTCACACTCATCAACACGCTCATCAACACCCTCATCAACACGCTCATCAACACCCTCATCAACACACTCATCAACACCCTCATCAAGACCCTCATCAACACACTCACACTCATCAACACGCTCAACAACACCCTCATCAACACACTCATCAACACCCTCATCAACACACTCATCAACACCCTCATCAACACACTCATCAACACGCTCAACAACACGCTCAACAACACACTCATCAACACACTCATCAACACCCTCATCAACACCCTCATCAACACACTCACACTCATCAAGACCCTCATCAACACCCTCAGGCATCAACACATTAAGCCATTAACACATACCGTACATTCATTAAACCTTTAACACATTCACTCATTAACACACACTCATTAGCACATTAACATCCCTTTACTAAAGAACAGTAAACTTCCACACACTGCTGCCAAGATGTCACTTCTAACATTCATCCACAAATGCTTTCCAAGAAGTAATTAATTAATTATACTCGATCAAAACGGGCCTCTGAGGCGCTGTGTTCCAGAACTAATCTAGCCGTGTAATCTGTTATTTACGAAAAACAGATTCTTACATGCATCTCATTACTATAACCCTTATAGCGCAGAGGAAAACATGACCAGAGATCATTGACTAGAGATCACATGACCATATATGGCTGTAATATATGAGAGAGACGTAGGGGGAGAGAGGCGTAGGGGGAGAGAGGCGTAGGGGGAGAGGCGTAGGGGGAGAGAGGCGTAGGGGGAGAGAGGCGTAGGGGGAGAGAGGCGTAGGGGGAGAGGCGTAGGGGGAGAGGCATAGGGGGAGAGGCGTAGGGGGAGAGAGGCGTAGGGGGAGAGGCGTAGGGGGAGAGGCGTAGGGGGAGAGGCGTAGGGGGAGAGAGGCGTAGGGGGAGAGAGGCGTAGGGGGAGAGAGGCGTAGGGGGAGAGAGGCGTAGGGGGAGAGAGGCGTAGGGGGAGAGAGGCGTAGGGGGAGAGAGGCGTAGGGGGAGAGGCATAGGGGGGAGAGGCGTAGGGGGAGAGGCGTAGGGGGAGAGGCGTAGGGGGAGAGAGGCGTAGGGGGAGAGGCGTAGGGGGAGAGAGGCGTAGGGGGAGAGAGGCGTAGGGGGAGAGAGGCGTAGGGGGAGAGAGGCGTAGGGGGAGAGAGGCGTAGGGGGAGAGAGGCGTAGGGGGAGAGGTGTAGGGGGGAGAGGCGTAGGGGGGAGAGGCGTAGGGGGAGAGGCGTAGGGGGAGAGGCGTAGGGGGAGAGGCGTAGGGGGAGAGAGGCGTAGGGGGAGAGGCGTAGGGGGAGAGGCGTAGGGGGAGAGAGGCGTAGGGGGAGAGGCGTAGGGGGAGAGGCGTAGGGGGAGAGGCGTAGGGGGAGAGAGGCGTAGGGGGAGAGAGGCGTAGGGGGAGAGGCGTAGGGGGAGAGGCGTAGGGGGGAGAGGCGTAGGGGGGAGAGGCGTAGGGGGGAGAGGCGTAGGGGGAGAGGCGTAGGGGGAGAGGCGTAGGGGGAGAGGCGTAGGGAGAGCGACGTACATCACTGTAATTCTCACGAATGACTTTGTAGAGAGCTGGAACCAGAGACGCTTTCTCCTTCAGAGCGGCAGCATAGCTGGACACCGCAGCTTCCGGAAGAGTCTAAGGATCGCATTGAAGAAGAAAAGGTGAAAGACGGGACCAAGGAGACACCGAAAGGCAGTCCTGCAGGTAATGATGCCATTTCAGACCCCTTTTTTCCCCGTCTAATCACCTCTGGCAATAAGTCACAGGATTAACTTTCCACAGTGATCCAGAAATGTCTGGATTTTTGGGGACAAATTCCTTGAATACACTCAAAGAGCAAGTGGGGTCAGCAAAATGGATGTATGCATTTACCCTACTCCTGTTTCCATAGCAATTACCAAAAATGACACCATTAAAAACACCGTTAAACCATTACATCTGAGATTTCTTCTGGAAAGATGCATTTATGCATGAAAAAGATGCACTTATTCATGCGATTATCAAATCAGCCAATTGTGTGGCAGCAGGAGCTTCAATTCATGTTCACATCAACCATCAGAATGGGGGAAAAAATGATCTAAGTGACTTTGACTGTGGAATGATTGTTGGTGGCAGACAGGGTGGTTTGAGTATCACATAAACAGCTGATCTCCTGGGATATTCACACACACCAGTCTCTTGAGTTTGCAAAGAATGGTGCAAAAAACAAAAAACAAATCCAGTGAGCAGCAGTTCTCCAGACAGAAACGCCTTGTTAATGAGACGTCAGAGGAGCATGGCCAGACTGGTCAAAGCTGCAGAAATGCAATTAACCACACTTTACAACAGTGGTATGCAGAAGAGCATCTCTGAACACACAACTAAGTGGATAGCCTACAGCAGTAGAGGTCTAAAGTAGAGTCTGATAAATACCTAATAAATTGCTCACTGAATGTGTGTATATATCACAAACATCATATATATATATATATATATATATATATATATATATATATATATATATATACACATTTTTATATATATACACACATATATATATACACATATATACATATATATATATACATACATATATATATATATATATATACACACACACACACATATATATACATATATACATACATATATATACATATATATATACATATATACATATATACACACATATATATATATATACATATATATATAAAACCTCACCTTAAACTCAGCCAGCCATTCTTCCACAACTCCCTGGTCCATAGCAAACATCTTCATACATATACATACATATATACACACACATATATATATATATATATACATATATATATAAAACCTCACCTTAAACTCAGCCAGCCATTCTTCCACAACTCCCTGGTCCATAGCAAACATCTTCATGCATATACATACATATATACACACACATATATATACATATATATATACATATATATATAAAACCTCACCTTAAACTCAGCCAGCCATTCTTCCACCACTCCCTGGTCCATAGCAAACATCTTCCTGCATCTGCTGGTCGCCGATTTCAACCTGGAGAGGTTTAAACAACACCGTGCAGAAGTGAGAGGCAGGCGAGACATTCAGCAGCTCCAGAGCAAGCATCGGGGTGCATGCAATAACAGCTCTGTCTGAAGAGCAGAACTTTGGATGCCTCAACATTAAAAACCAACATTGGAATCCCTCAAACCCTAACCCGAACCCTCAAACCCTAACCCTCAACAAGTGTGGTCAAGGGCAGGACAATTTCCAGCCCAATTCTGTGGCTAAATCTATTTAATAAATGCAGGCCTAATTTCTTGCTGTCAAAAGTGATCAGACCCAGACTGGCTGACTAGACCCAGTTTGTAATTAAATCACTGCAAAATGGAACAGCACGGTAAATGAAAGCATAATTTGGACCGAGCGAAATTCCTGAGATGTGAAGAATATGGGACATGCATGGGAGCTATTTCCCACATAATGTGACTGTAAGAGGGTGTGTGGTCCTTTAGCAGACTGTAACAGTGTCTAATTAAGCACAATTAGCAGCTCATCAGAGGACAGAGTGTGTTATTACAGACATGAGCACAGGCAGGGGGCCCAGCCGTGGGACACAGCGCCCCCCGCAGGGCCCCAACAGCACTGCCTACACCTGCAGTCTGAAGTCATCCCTCAGAACCATTTAAAAAGCAAAGAAACAAGTTTCAGACACTTTCAGCACTATAAGGAGTAAGTAACTTTCGGGGGAAGTTCCATCAGGTAAAACCAAGCCAGATGTTCCTCTGTGGCAGCTGGATACAGCACTGAAAGCCCAGAACAGAAATACTGAAATACAGCTTTCATCTCAACGGGAAGGGAAAATGGCCACTATTATTGCAGATGAATTTGCAGCCTGAATAATTCCCAATAAGTGACTCAAAAAGCAGTTTCAGTCCCCATTTCACCCGAACCCCTTTCAGCACAGAAGATGTGAAACACACTGGCATCTCATAGGACAGACGTTCAACCCCAATGTAAAAATACCATTGCTCCATTTAAGACAACAAGGGAATTACGCTTCAGTATAGCCGGGCTTGGGAACAGGTGGGCAGAGCCGCACTCTTATCCGCACAGGGCTGGAGAGGGGGGGGGGGGCACCCTTATCTGCACAGGGCTGGAGAGGGGGGGGGGCACTCTTATCCGCACAGGGCTGGAGAGGGGGGGGGGGGGCACCCTTATCTGCACAGGGCTGGAGAGGGGGGGGGGGCACCCTTATCTGCACAGGGCTGGAGAGGGGGGGGCACCCTTATCTGCACAGGGCTGGAGAGGGGGGGCACCCTTATCTGCACAGGGCTGGAGGGGGGGGGGGGGGGGCACCCTTATCTGCACAGGGCTGGAGAGGGGGGGGGGGCACCCTTATCTGCACAGGGCTGGAGAGGGGGGGGGGGGCACCCTTATCTGCACAGGGCTGGAGAGGGGGGGGGGGGGGCACCCTTATCTGCACAGGGCTGGAGAGGGGGGGGGGGGGCACCCTTATCTGCACAGGGCTGGAGAGGGGGGGGGGGGGGCACCCTTATCTGCACAGGGCTGGAGAGGGGGGGGCACCCTTATCTGCACAGGGCTGGAGAGGGGGGGGGGGGGGCACCCTTATCTGCACAGGGCTGGAGAGGAGGGGGGGGGGCACCCTTATCTGCACAGGGCTGGAGAGGGGGGGGGGGGGCACCCTTATCTGCACAGGGCTGGAGAGGGGGGGGGGGCACCCTTACCTGCACAGGGCTGGAGAGGGGGGGGGGGGGCACCCTTATCTGCACAGGGCTGGAGGGGGGGGGGGGGGTTTCAGAACGGTTTCCAGCCCACAGAGGCAGCAGTGTGCTGTCACAGGCCACAGCAGCAGTGGCTGGATCTGACTGTAATTGGAGGATTAAATACAGTGATTACCTTCAGCTCCACCCACACTGACACTAACGCATAGCAGAGAGACAGAAAGAGACAGGGAGAGAGAGAAAGAGACAGAGAGAAAGAGGGAGAGAGAGACGCACTGTCTGTGAAAAGCACTTCCCCCGCAGTAATCTGGTATCAGCTGCATACACAGAGACTGTGTGCACTCTGTGTACAGAGACTCTCACTGTTGCAATCAAAGAAAACTAAATGCTTCAGACACCCAAGCAGGGATGTCTGAGGCACAGGGAAGCTCCAGGTGGCATTGGGATGGATTCAGAATTACTGTGACTCACATAGCCACGTACAGCATAACTCATTTAAATGGAAGCGTCTGTTGGAAATGTGTTATAGAGTTATATCACGGTCACATCTGTCCCCATTCCAGTGTTTTACATCTGATAGAGGCCTGGTGTATGCAGCTGTATAATGCCACACATTGCATTTTGCATCACGTAATTTGATATACTGTGACAGTTTTCTGTAGAAAAACAACAAGCATTGAAGATGGAAACCCATTTCTGCTGAAGCTGTAGGAACTGCAGCCGGCTGCCAGGACCCAGATTCACAACTTTACTCAAGAAACTTTTCACTGAGAAACCACTGAGAAATGAAACTGTTCACTTGATGACATCACCAAACACAGACAGCAGTTACAGAAGGGGTCTGACACACAGACAACCGTTACAGAATGAGTCTGACACACAGACAGCCATTACAGAATGAGTCTGACACACAGAGACAGCAGTTACAGAATGAGTCTGACACACAGACAGCCGTTACAGAATGAGTCTGACACACAGAGACAGCAGTTACAGAATGAGTCTGACACACAAACAGCCGTTACAGAAGGGATCTGACACACAGACAGCCGTTACAGAAGGGATCTGACACACAGACAGCAGTTACAGAATGAGTCTGACACAGAGACCGCAGTTACAGAATGAGTCTGACACAGAGATAGCCGTTACAGAATGAGTCTGACACACACAGACAGCAGTTACAGAAGGGGTCTGACACACAGACAGCCGTTACAGAATGAGTCTGACACAGAGACAGCAGTTACAGAAGGGATCTGACACACAGACAGCAGTTACAGAATGAGTCTGACACACAGAGACAGCAGTTACAGAAGGGGTCTGACACACAGAGACAGCAGTTACAGAATGAGTCTGACACACAGAGACAGCAGTTACAGAAGGGGTCTGACACACAGAGACAGCAGTTACAGAATGAGTCTGACACACAGACAGCAGTTACAGAATGAGTCTGACACAGAGACAGCAGTTACAGAATGAGTCTGACACAGAGACAGCAGTTACAGAATGAGTCTGACACACAGAGACAGCAGTTACAGAATGAGTCTGACACAGAGACAGCAGTTACAGAAGGGGTCTGACACACAGAGACAGCAGTTACAGAATGAGTCTGACACAGAGACAGCCGTTACTGAATGAGTCTGACACAGAGACAGCAGTTACAGAAGGGATCTGACACACAGACAGCAGTTACAGAATGAGTCTGACACACAGAGACAGCAGTTACAGAATGAGTCTGACACACAGAGACAGCAGTTACAGAATGAGTCTGACACACAGACAGCTGTTACAGAAGGGATCTGACACACAGAGACAGCTGTTACAGAATGAGTCTGACACACAAACAGCCGTTACAGAATGAGTCTGACACACAGAGACAGCAGTTACAGAAGGGATCTGACACACAGACAGCTGTTACAGAATGAGTCTGACACACAGAGACAGCAGTTACAGAATGAGTCTGACACACAGAGACAGCTGTTACAGAAGGGGTCTGACACACAGACAGCAGTTACAGAATGAGTCTGACACACAGAGACAGCAGTTACAGAATGAGTCTGACACACAGAGACAGCTGTTACAGAAGGGGTCTGACACACAGACAGCCATTACAGCTGTCAGACTGATTGCTCAGCATTCTATCTCAATGCCATTTTAAATCCACCAATCACCAAATTTGTTTCAGAAAATCATATCCAAGCATTCGAATAACTGAGTCAGGAAGTCACAAGAGGGTGTGATTTGTAGCCTCACAAAATGTAAAATATTGCCAAATGCTGGGAGACAGAAACAATAATAATATACTCCACAGACTGCGGAATGCGCTGGGATCAGATTCCCATCCACGCAGTGCTCATGCCAAGCAATCCCATGGACAACAGGTACTCGATCAAAGAATTTAAAGAAATTCTAAACATGCCCTGATTTTTCAAGCACTTGATGGCGGTACCATTGTAAATGTTATTTCAATCTTCTATCACTGATCTTCTTTTGAAACGTTGAGATTTCTGATGTTCTTTTTCCAGTTTACTGTCATTTTCAACAACTTTGCTCAGTTAGCCAATATTTTGGACTTCTCTGGAAAAAAGACAGCCCTAAAAACCTGTTTGTGCAGAACACAACAACAGTGCAACACTCTTCAAATAAACGAGATGAAAACACATGATTTCTCATTTCATCCAGTTTATATTCATAACAAGGTAAATTATGCATTACCACTTCTACTGTAGTTACATCTTCTTAGCAAATATGATGCTGGTTTAATGTCAACTTTTTCAGACTTATTCAAGGACAGCATACTTGCAATATTAGCCGAGAAGCAATGTTCCCACTGAGTTGTGATGAGGATTTTAGACACGACAGACTGTTAGGAAGGTGGATCCCCCTACATTACATGTGAGGGAGGAGTCCTACAAGCTCAGTCATTTTGTAAGAGCAGTACAATAATGAGAAATAAAAAACATAAACAAAGCTTAAACAAACATGTCTTTAGTTACACATTACTTACAGTGCGAAGTCTGAAGCCCCACAAACAGCAGATCTCATACCTCACCACAGGCACACCCACAGCACCTCCAGACAAACACACTCACATTTCCTGTCCTGCCTGCCCACACACCAGCAAGACCAGGCAGTTACTGAGTCATTTACCCTCGAACAGACAGCAGGGGCGGGGCCAGGAAGGAAATGCACCAATCACACGGCAGGGCTCCAGAGGGAGAGAAAGAGAGAGAGAGAGAGAGAGAGAGAGAGAGAGAGAGAAAAGCACAATTTTTCATGTATTTATTTTATTCTTCTTATTATTATTATTATTATTAATAATAATAATAATAATAATAATAATAACAATTAATTATTAATATTATTATGGGTTTTTGTTTTTGTTTTGTGTTGTTCAGTGGGAAATGTAGGGTTTTTATATATAAGCTTTGCCAATACAAACTGAAATGTTCTGTCGTGCCAATAAAACTTGAATTGAAATGAATTGAGAGAGAGACAGACAGACAGACAGACAGAGACAGAGAGCGAGACAGACAGACAGACAGACAGACAGACAAATACAGAGAGACAGACAGAGACAGAGAGAGAGAGACAGACAGAGAGAGACAGATAGACAGACAAATACAGAGACAGAGAGAGGCAGACAGAGAGCTTTCCCCCAAACCATCCCCATAATTACCATCATATGAGTGATATATATATCACACACACGCACAAAGACTACTCAAGTAAATGCAAAGACAAATCAGCATCTTTTACATTTTTTACATTTTCCGAAAAAGATTTCAAAAATGTATTAAATAAGAAAATGTGAATTGCAAAAGTATCACCCTCACCCCTTATTCCAAGGGGTAGGCTGCTTATTAATATTTTTCACATACAATACCAAGATCTCAGGTTAAGGGGAATATGATGGATGTGGAACAATATTTCTGGTCACTATAGAAAGATAATCAGCCTGCAAACATGAAAGGCTTAACAGTATTAGCCAGTCTCCAAGGCTAGTAGCCTAATTCAATGTAATGACGCAGATCAGATTCTATATCCATGTGCACCCTCTTTATAATCTGTGTGCAATATTTGATGCTCCAACATAACTGAATAGAATTAAACCAAGTTTGAGATGCTAGCTTTCCGGCAATTAACAAGCTAGCAAGGCTTCGTGCTTGACCCAGAATTCATGACCATATAAGGCTCCCCCTGTTTCTCTATGGCACTCCGGCTCATTGTGAGCAACATGGTGGCACAAAAACTGCACCTTCGCGGATTCACAACACTACTTGCAAGCCATGGAAGATTGGCGGTACATAGTACATGGCCAGATATCAGCGGTAACTGCTCCCCCTGCGGAGTGTGGACGTTTACTACCGCATCAGGTATTCACAGTTTAACACAAAACGTCTCCATTAGGATACAGGTATACTTGGAACGTGCAGGCATTCGGAGGCACACCTAAATTTGAGGATGCCAAGTTCGTTTGAGTTCCAAAGCAAATACAATAAGACACAGGCAATTAAACGTGTTAATAGCAATTACTTTAGTCATGAGGCTACTGAGAGCAACTGCTGTGTGAACACACAACCCCGAGGTATATCTTCAGCTCAGAGTCCTGCACCACCCACACCGGTAGCCGAGAGTATCATTTCCACTTTTGCGCGTTAGACACCGCACCTGTGGATCTTTGACATGACGTTGCTAACTTCCAGAAAAACACCCAGAGAGAAAGTCAGCGTAGTAACAAATACACAAATAAGCGCATTCTTTCAATGCATAAAATTTTAAGATGCACGTGTTAGCTAGCTAGACATGCATTTATTTTCCTCGGTCAGCGAATTTAGTTCTGAACAGCCAATGATAATATTTCCAGTCGCCTCTACTAACTAAACTCTGCTTCCACCAGAAGTGAACGTAGTAGTTTTTATCCTGAATAATGTTGTTTACAATGATGGTTGTTTATTGACTATCTCAGACACGAAAACACTTTGATTAAATAGAGAAAACGACAAATAACTGCACAACGTCCCTGTGTTCGGAAGACCATGTTAGCTCAAGATGGTCCGAACACCATATGCCAGGTTTGTAGTCTCTAGTCTCTACACTAGCTAGACGGCATCTAAAATGTCCTAACTTGCTACCCAAATCTGCGTTTATCATTAGGCAAGTCCCAGAGTTCATCAGTAACTGCACACTAAATTAGATAGCTAGCGAAGGGTATTATTAACTTCTAAGGCGGTCGTCTTGTTAAATTAACTAGCTATCCATAATAAACTTTTAATCTTAATTGTAATAACAGTATTGGCTAAACTCATTTTAAATCAGCACTGCTGCTAGTTATTGGATAGCGAGTTTTCTGGTTAGCACTGAATTAGTCATTTCTTTTATTAAAAAAAAAGAAGAAAAAAAAAAGAAGAGATTCATTATTCAATTAATTTAGCTAGCTAACATAACCATCTCAATGGCTGGCTCCATGTAACATTCACCGTCATCCTAGCTGGGATGCCAAAAACAATGACATAGGTAACTATCGCTAGCTAGCTCTTGGGTAGGAACCGTTTGTTAGCTAGGCTAGCCTAACCTTGACTTTCTAGTTTACCGCGATAATCTGGTCCCTCGTTAATATTAGTTAGCTAGGTTAGCTAAACAAACGGGCAAGCTAAGCTACATAACAAGCGGTCAACCAAAGCATTACCATCAGAATAAGTAAGCTACCTGCATAACTTTATCCAGGTTAGTTAACGAGTGTTTGCTAGCCTAGGCTAATAACCAACCAAGCCTCTGTCTAGACTAGCTGGTAGCAAACATGTATAATTTATTAACTACCATAAGCCAGAACGATTGACTATACTTACTATCATGCTATCTTCTGAAATGTCTTTTAATCGTGGCCGTTTTTGTTTCGTCCAATGTAGAAGTATCAATTACTCCATAAACTATTTTAATAATTAAGCATAAACGATTTCCTCCATCACTGCTAACCAAACAGACATCTTGTATTACAATAGAGTGACAGTCACCCTAAGCCAATTGCAGTACTGTTTATTGAGTCACCGCTGCTGTCCACAAATAAAGATCCAGTATAATTATATTTAGGGCGTGGTAACTAAATTTCTACGGAAGTGGTTTGTTGTCGCTCTAGGAGTTCTGAGACTATCGGAAAAAACGTCCATCTGTGGCAAATCCAGATGGTTATGGAAGGCATTCGGCTATCCATGCACGGCAGCTATCTATGTATATTCACAGCTCATGAAGTCACGTTGATATGGTTTGGGATGTATGTTACGATTTGTCTACCACTTCGAGCGTGTGTGCTAAGCCTACAGATCTACAGACCTCTCACGTGTATAGCAAGGTGCTATTGAAAGGTGTTAATGGTGCAATACATCATCACTATCCATATTCATTTTGACATATTTAGTCATTGTTTAAATTACATGAATGAAACTGGAAAGAACTTGTGACTTAAAGTAGACTTCCAATCCTATCCATCAACAACAATCACATCCAGCTAACTTAAACTACTCAGCATCAGTTAATAAATGGTCCAAAAGTAGAATTTGTTTGTCGCGCTAGCTCATTAACTAGTGATTACATTTTGCAATTTTGATGCAATAGTACTGTGTCTGAGAAATTTGGCAGTTGTAGGAAAATTAATTTATTTTGTTTTTCTACTGGCAAATGAGCAACTTGTGACTTATTGAAAAAAAATAAAATAAAGAATAGCAGCTCAGGTAATGCGGAAAAGCGTGAACAGGGTTACCAGTATACCGTATAACCACATAGTGAGATATAAATGTGTAATTAATTCACTTGACATTTTCCCTTTTAAATTATTCACATTGATTCCCAGAAATCAGATTCATGCCATTGAACCTCAGCATGGTATGTTCTATGCACCAGATGAAAGGAGGACAAACTTGAATCTTATTTAATGTAATTAAATAACAGCAGAAACAGTACAGTACAGTGGCCTTTTACTGTGTAGTAGCCTATAAATAGTGTTTGTAGTTGTACTGGCAGAAGCAGTAATAGTAATTGCTACATCGTTTATTAATAGTATCACCGTAGTAGCAGAAATAGTAGGCATAGTTCAATATTAAAATAATAGTAATGTGCACTAAAGGCTGAAGTACAAGAGCAATATTTAATGAATAGCATTGCTGCTATACACAAATATATGTAGTGGCAATATATTTGAGACAAGGAACACAAAGTGGGATCCAGCCATGTATGTGGGTATAAAATATGCTGCTTTTGCTTTTGCTGCAGCTGTCTTTTCCTTTTTACCTGAGGATGGATGTTAAAACTAGGTTGTTTTTGGGTCAAACAAAGAAACAAAGGAATGACACTTTTGAATGACTTTTCAATTGAATTTGATTTGTATCACGCTTTTTACACAGACATTGCTATGAAGACTATTCACAGCGGAAACAAAAGAAAATTGGGCAAAAGAGCAGTGTCAATTCTTTTTGTGTCTATTTGTTCATCATTTGTGTTTGCTTTATTTCAGTATGGTTCCAGTGAATATACTGTAAGAAAGGTTCATAATGAGAAAGAGAATATCACTACACAACAATAAATCAATAATCTACATCATGAAAATCTTTCATTTTAATACAGTTTAACTTAGTTTTGTATAAATCACTTCTTTATCACAAATTAACACTTTCATTGTCAAACTTAATCCAGCAGAGGTACAGTAAAAGTAAACCATATATATTGTTTATATTGTTTGGAATTGAGATAAAGATAAGATATATCTTGAGTAATTGATTGATATTGATACAATCTAAATAATGTCCAGGGCACATATGGCCATGGCTGAGTTTCACTAGTGCAACTAAGGAAACAGAACAACATTTAAATCAAACTTCATAATTATTCTAAATTGACCAAACTTCAACAGTTAAATGTACTTATACCCTGAAGATCACACATATCTGTATGAATGAATATCATATATGTAATAATAATGTAGTAATAATGTTGTATACAGATCCAGGTGTTCAGGAGCCAGCGGTGAGGGCGGCTGCCTCGGTGAGGAGAGCCCCTGCCTCACGGCGGTAGCGGACAGACAGGTCCCCCGCCTGCCGCAGGGTCTGCAGATTCTCCCGCAGGTTGGCCTGCACACGCAGCTGCTCCGGGTAGCTGGGGCTAGCCTCCCTGACGCGCTGCAGGAGCTGGTCCTCTTGCTGCAGAACCCATCCCATCATGCCCTGCAGCCTGGGCCCCGCCGCCACCACAGCCTTCGCTGCCTGACCCAACACGCCCACCTGCTCCTGGGCCTGCTGCAGCCGCGCCCCCAGGGGTCCCGCCACTGCCAGGCTCAGGTCATAGCCCCTCATCTGCAGGCCCAGCTGGGCCCCACCTGCAGCACAGCAGCCCCATGAGTGCCTCAGAAAGTCTACACTAATACATTATTGGCATAATACTAGATATCCATTCATTTCAGAAATGAAAGACAGGTGCATGTTTGTAATGCTGCTACTGTAGTACTCTTAACCCGTATGCTGGTCATTCACACACATTCAATAGCTCAGTCCCAGTTTGGAATTTATGCATTATTTTGGATAACCCAGAACATTAATTTGTAATGGAGGCCACGTACAAAGGCCAGTGTTCAGCTCGGGCCTGGCTGTGCTGGCTGCTAGCATAGTTCACTTTGTGGTTGGATGGTGACCTTGAATACTAAAATTCAGATAGAACTCAGTTGCTAGTTTGCAAATATAGTTCACACTGTTGCAGAGACGAATGAAATTTGTGAAAATAATTTGCTGGTTACTGGCTGAACCTAGGTAGCTCTCATGACCATTTATCAGGCTTTGGTATTAGGTCAGGATTAGTGTGGCTCATGCAAGGCCTTACTCACTGTGTTCCTCCCTCATTCTCTGAAGGCAGTCTGACAGGCCGTTTCTATGGGAACAGCCATAGCTGTCTCTCAGTAACCGCCAAGTTTCAATCATGGTCTCATAATGTTCCTGCTGCTGGTTAAATGTGTCAGCAACGTCTGCAAAGTGCTGATCCAGCTCAGAGATTCCCACCAGCTTTGCCAGGATTTTCCCTTTCTGCTTGGCTTCTGCTGGAGAACACCAGAGAATGAACATCGAACCAAAACCAGAAGCACTACAGTGATGTCATAGCGAACACTGTCACATGACCAGTGTCTCTGCTTTAGCCCCACCCCTGAGAAACACACCTTGCGCTGGGGCCCGGAACAGTCTGGCGGATTCTGCCTGAAGAAGGGGCTGTCTCTGAAACGCACAGGTTAACCACAACACTCACATGCACAGGTTAACCACAACACCCACATGCACAGGTTAACCACAACACCCACATGCACAGGTTAACCACAACACTCACATGCACAGGTTAACCACAACACTCACATGCACAGGTTAACCACAACACTCACATGCACAGGTTAGCCACAACACCCACATGCACAGGTTAACCACAACACCCACATGCACAGGTTAACCACAACACCCACATGCACAGGTTAGCCACAACACTCACATGCACAGGTTAACCACAACACCCACATGCACAGGTTAACCACAACACCCACATGCACAGGTTAACCACAACACCCACATGCACAGGTTAACCACAACACTCACATGCACAGGTTAACCACAACACTCACGTGCACAGGGTTAGAACACAGTCTGGTATCATATTGTACAGTGGAGACATTGTTACCATGGAGCATTACAGTGATCCAGTGAAAAATAAGTGAAACAGCTATGTAATAGCTGTCATGACCGGAACAATAATTCTGCATTTTTTCCACTAGGCGCGTGTAGTTGTTGAAGACCTCCAGAGAGCTTAAGTATTGTTTCTGTTTTCTGCGTGTGAGCATTAGCTTTAAGGAAACCTTGTTAGTCTATCAGCTGTCGTAGATTTGTTAGTCAAATCGCCGTGTTCGTCCGGCCAGGTGTGTCGCATTTTGCAAATCTAGTGTGTTTTTCACCAGCCGCCGGCAGTTTTGCTCGGTTCTGTTATTCTGATTAGGCGATCAGAATCAGTTAGACTTTGGACACTGCAATTGTTAGGATAATTATTAGATCGCTAGTTTGCATTGGTAATTAGCAGTTTCTATAGGCGTGCTCAGAGCGACGCTCCCTCCCATTTTGGTATGGTATGGTGTGTCAGCACCCCATTACAGTCTGCTCTCTCCCCATTACAGTCTGCTCTCTCCCCTTCAGAATGCGCTTCCAGCAGCATGGCCCTCCACGTCCCTGTGACAACTTCACAGTTGCAGGGGGGCTATGGAACTGCCAATCTGCCACACGGAAGGCTGACTTCATTACTGGTTATGCCTCCCTCCTGTCCCTACAGTTCCTTGCCCTCACCGAGACCTGGATTACACCAGAGAACACCGCCACCCCCGCTGCCCTCTCATCCTCCTTCTCCTTCTCACACACCCTCCGGCCCTCTGGCCGTGGAGGTGGCACTGGCTTGCTGATCTGCCCTCCGAACTACCCACTGCATCTTCCGCCCTGCTTTCCGCTCTCTCCTCAGCCCTTGACTCTCTCTGCCCTCTTGTCTCCCGGCCTGCTCGATCCTCCCCTCCCAGCCCATGGGGTTCTGACCTTCTGTGTTCCTCCAGGCCCAGCCTACGTGCAGCTGAGAAGAAGTGGAGGAAATCAAAAGACCCATCGGACCTGTCCTCCTACCAGTCTCTCCTGCCGGAATTCTCCTCCGCTATCACCACTGCCAAAAGAAATTACTTCCAAACAAAAATCCAGAATTCCACTTCTAACCCCCATCAACTGTTCTCCATTTTCTCCTCTCTCCTCAGCACACCTCCCCCACCATCTCAGTCCTCCCTCACTGCTGATGACTTTGCAGTATTTTTTGACGAGAAGGTTGCAGATATCTGCAGCACCTTTGTGACATTCACCGCTGTGCCTGCCTCCCTTTCTGTGTCTGCCCCCTGTTTCTCCTCTTTCTGTCCTCTTACAGATGCTGATGTGTCTCACCTCCTGCTCTCCCACCGCCCTACTACTTGTGCCCTGGACCCCATCCCCTCAAACCTCCTGACATCCTTCCGTTTGTCACCTCCCTTGTTAACTCCTCTCTGTCCTCTGGCTGCTTTCCCTCATCATTCAAAAGGGCCTACATCACCCCACCCCGAAAACACTTAACACAGTATCACACTCCTCCAGAATAATGAATTCATTACTTTTCAGCATTTAGTCCAGAAGTTCAATATCGGGAAAGAACAATATTTTCAGCACCTCAAATTAAAGTCTGTTCTAAAATCAAAAATCAATATATCTAATAAAAATATACTCCCACTCCCAATAGTAGAATAAATCAGCTAAATATCCAACCAAGGAAAATTTCCATCCCAATCAAAGCATGGGAAAAAGACTTGTCATTCACCGCCGAAACTGAATTCTGGACCCAAATCTGCAGGAACACAGTCACAATGACTAACAATAAAAATGTACAACTAATACAGTACAAGGTAATCCACAGAGCACATATCACTGAGCACAAGATGTATAGGATGGGACTCACAGACTCCAATCCATGCTCACACTGCACACTGAACACACCAGACAATTACCTCCACTCCACCTGGCTCTGCCACCAACTCAATGCTTCTGGCAAGAAGTCATGAAAATAATTCTTATTTTGAGCTGCAGCATTCCATTATCTCCATCCCAAACCCACCTTTTCAAACTCTACCTTAGTCCTCCCTCCTGATATCCCTATCCTTGTCTAACCCCCCCCCCCCCAAAAAAAAAAAAAATTGCGCTTATGATGACGACTATGTTTAGAACAGCATTTCATGTGTATTTTGCTAGTTCTGGATGTGATGCTTTAACTTATGGTTGAACCTATGCACTTGTAAGTCGCTTTCGCTTAAAAGTGTCTGCCAAATGACAAAAATGTAAATGTATTGTATCAGGGTAGGTACAGAGTGGCTTCACCTAATGTAATGTATTTTATATTACACTACATTATTGGCATTTGGAAGACGTTCTATCTAGAGCGACATACAGTTGATTTGCAGGAGACAATCCCCCCCCCTGGAGCAATGCAGGGTTAAGGGCCTTGCTCAAGGGTCCAACGGCTGTGCGGATCTTATTGTGGCTACACCGGGATTAGAACCACCGACCTTGCATGTCCCAGTCCTTTACCTTAACCAGTACACTACAGGCCGCCCTTGCGTGTCCCAGTCCTTTACCTTAACCAGTACACTGCAGGCCGCCCTTGCGTGTCCCTGTCCTTTACCTTAACCACTACGCTACACGCCGCCCTTGCATGTCCCAGTCCTTTACCTTAACCACTACGCTACACGCCGCCCTTGCGTGTCCCAGTCCTTTACCTTAACCACTACGCTACACGCCGCCCTTGCGTGTCCCAGTCATTTACCTTAACCACTACGCTACAAGCCGCTCTTGCACTTGAAATAAAAATAATAATGATGTCCTCCGAAGAGGGGTGGTGGAAGCGGGATTAAAAAAGAACAAAATACCCCCGTCTAGTAGAATTATGGCAACAGATTACAAGTAATATTAATGTATTGTATTTAATCATAAGTAATATTACTTGTTTTATGAATTATTATTAATGTAATCTTCTTAATCAATAATACGTATATTACGTATATACGTTTAATTAATACAATTAATTGTCATCTGTTTCCATAGTTTTATTGAGTAGATATGGTGAACATAAAATATTTTTTTTACAGTGTACAGGCTATGTAGCTTGTGATTTCAGAATGACAAATAGTGCGCTAAAGTTCAACTCAGTTCTCTGACTTGCTTGCCAGTCGCTAAACATCGAGGAAGTACCATCAACAGTGTTACCCACAAAACTAAGAACCCAACGATAATATGCATTGTAGAAAACTGTTAAAAACTGAACAAAATTACAAATCACGAAATCTCGCTGTTCGGTGTTTCATACCTCTTCGCTGCTTCGCGCATATTCATCTGTGGACAGGCAAGATGAACAACAACAAAATAAAAATGACATTTTCTTTAAACGATAGTATCAAGTTCTACATATCCACCACCGGAGTTCATGCATTCCACATGACGTAATTGTCATGCGACTCTCAGAGAAAGTATCATAAATGAACTGGAAACACTTGTTAGAATATCGGCAGAGATTATACAGCCAGATGGGTTACAGTGCGGAACCCACGTCCATTTTAGACACACTACTCATATCGGTGAAGTGCTGCGTTTGAAATGGCTTCTGGTCTTCAGTTACCTAGCGAGATAATACATTTAGCAGACTGTAAAAACATGTCAAAACAATTTCACTACTTAGAAGGTGCGCAAATACATTAAAAATTACTTCAGTGCAGTCACGTGTTGCATTTGCTGTCAACAAAACGGCTGGTGGAGAGAAACAGCTATTTTATTGTTTTTTTCTTTTATATCCTTTATATCATTTTTAAAATGTATTTATTTTATTCATTGCACCATGTAAAGCACTTTGAGATGCATATCTGTGCGAAAGACACTATACAAATAAATCTTATTATTAAAGCGTATTATTATTGCGTTTTAATTCCAAAGATGTCTTTATATTGATTCATTTTTATTTAACCAAACAGATAAAAAATTTTTTTAGGAAATGAGCATCGAATTTGCTACTGTTTGAAGTTTATCTTTACATTGCATTACATTATTGGCATTTGGCAGACGCTCTTATCCAGAGCGACGTACAACAAAGTGCATATCCATAACCAGGGATAAGTTCTCTGAAAGACCCTAGAGGGAAGTACAATTTGAACTGCTACCTGTACAACAAAGATAAGGACGAGGGCCAATTTTTTTTTTTTTTTTTTTTTTTTTTTAAACAAGAAACAAACAAACAGAGCAAAGTTAACTATCAAAACACTGCTTACCTAGCCAACTAAAAAATACCGATACACAAAGCAAGTCACAGAGACAACAATTAAGGTTCACAGGGAGGTTGGGAGGGATGGGGAGAGGTGCTGCTTGAAGAGGTGTGTCTTCAGCTTGCGTTTGAAGGTGGGGAGAGATTCTACAGTTCTGACCTCAACGGGGAGTTCGTTCCACCACCGTGGAGCCAGAACAGACAGCAGTCGTGAGCGTGAGGTGGAGGTTCGGAGAGGGGGAGGTGCCAAGCGGCCTGTGGAGGCTGAACGAAGAGGTCTGGCAGGGGTGTAGGGTCTGATGATTTTTTGTAGATAAGCTGGGGAAGAACCCTTAACTGCTTGGAAGGCTAGCCCCAATGTTTTGAATTTGATGCGAGCCATGACAGGCAGCCAGTGGAGGGTAGTAAGCAGGGGGGTGACGTGCGAGTATTTGGGAAGGTTGAAGACCAGACGAGCTGCTGCATTCTGGATAAGTTGGAGGGGTCTGATGGCGGATGCTGGGAGGCCAGGCAAGAGGGAATTGCAGTAGTCCAGGCGGGACAGAACCATCGCTTGGACCAGGAGCTGGGTCGAGTAGGGGGTGAGAAAGGGGCGGATTCTCCGTATGTTGTATAGGAAGAACCTGCAAGACCGGGTCACCGCCGCAATGTTCTCGGAAAGGGACAGTCTGCTGTCCATCACCACGCCGAGGTTCCTTGCACTGGGTGACGGCATGAGTGTGGTATCCTCGAGGGAAATGGAGAGATCCAGATGGGGAGAGGTATTAGCAGGGATGAATATCATTTCAGTCTTGCCTGGGTTGAGCTTTAGATGGTGGTTGTCCATCCAGCTCTGGATGTCCCTCAGGCAAGCAGAGATACGGGCTGAAACCTGCGTATCAGACGGCGGGAACGAGACGAAGAGTTGGGTATCGTCCGCGTAGCAGTGATAGGATAGCCCATGTGCAGTGATCAAAGGGCCAAGGGAGCGAGTGTAAAGAGAAAAAAGAAGCGGGCCTAGGACTGAGCCCTGGGGAACTCCTGTGGCGAGGGGCCGAGGTGTCGATACCGAACCAGCCCAGGCAACCTGGAAGGAGCGACCAGAGAGGTAGGACTCAATCCAGTCCAGGGCTGTGCCACAGATGCCCGTTGCTGACAGGGCAGACAGGAGGATGGAGTGATCCACAGTGTCGAAGGCAGCAGAGAGATTTAGAAGAATGAGGACAGAGGAGAGGGAGGCTGCTCGTGCGGCATGGAGTGACTCACTGACGGAGAGGAGCGCAGTCTCTGTCGAGTGGCCCGATCTGAAACCAGACTGATGGGGGTCTAGCAGGTTGTTGTTAGAAAAGAAAGAAGAAAGTTGAGTAGAAGCGGCTCGTTCTATAGTTTTAGAAAGGAAAGGAAGAAGAGATACCGGGCGGTAGTTCTGGATGATGGAGGGATCCAGAGTAGGCTTTTTTAGCAGCGGAGTGATGTGGGCCCTCTTGGAGGATGCCGGAAAACAGCCGGAAGACAGGGAGGAGTTGACAAGGGAGGTGACAAATGGGAGAATGTCAGGTGTGATAGTTTGGAGAAGAGAAGAGGGGATAGGGTCAAGGGCACAGGTTGTGGGGCGGTGGGAGAGCAGGAGTTGAGAAACATCAGAGTCTGTAAGGGGGGAGAAAGTGGAAAAGGAAGGGATGGGCCTAGAGGGGGGGAAGGGCACAGTGAGGGGGGCGGTGGTTGTAAAGGATCTGCGGATGACTGTGACCTTCTCATCGAAGAAATCAGCAAAGTCATCAGCAGCGAAGGAGGACTGAGGAGGAGGAGCCGGTGTGTTGAGGAGAGAGGAGAAAATAGAGAAAAGTTTCCGGGGGTTAGAACTGGAGTTCTGAATTTGTGTTTGATAGTATTTAGCTTTGGTGGCAGTGACAGCGGAAGAGAATGCCGCCAGGAGAGACTGGTAAGTTGTGAGGTCTGAAGCGTCTCTGGATTTCCCCCACTTCTTCTCCGCTGCGCGGAGGCTGGCCCTGGAGGTACGGAGGGTGTCAGATATCCAAGGGGACGGGGCGGATGTGCGAGGCGGCTTTGAGACAGGGGGACAGAGGGAGTCAAAAGCAGAGGAGAGAGATGAAAGAAGGGCGGCAGATGCAGAGTCAGCGGGGAGTTTGGAGAAGGATTCGAGAGGGGGGAGTGAGGCGGTGACAGTGGTGGCAAAGGAAGAGGGTGAGAGGGAGTGGAGGTTACGGCGGGCTGAGGAAGGGTAGGTGGGAGGAGGGGGAGGAGGATGGGGAGTAAGAGGGAGGGAGAATGAGATGAAGTGGTGATCAGATGTATGCAGTGGGGTAACCGTGAAATCAGAGCATGAGCAGTTCCTCACAAAGACAAGGTCTAGGACATTGCCTGCCTTGTGGGTTGGAGGAGAGTGTTGCAGGGAGAGGTCGAAGGAGTGGAGTAACGGTAGGAAGGCAGCAGCCTGGGAGGCTTCAAGGTGGATGTTGAAGTCTCCAAGGAGAATCAGTGGGGTGTCATCCTCAGGGAAGGAGCTGAGAAGGGTGTCTAGCTCATCAAGGAAGCTTCCCAGGGGCCCTGGAGGGCGATAGATAACTGCAATAAAAAGGTTAGTAGGGTAGGATACTGCAACAGAATGGAATTCAAAAGTGGATATGGACAGGTCAGAGAGGGGGAGAACAGAGAATTTCCACGAGGGTGAAATTAAAAGACCAGTACCACCGCCACGGCCAGAAGGCCGGGGAGTGTGCAAGAAGGAGAAGGAGGATGAGAGGGCAGCGGGAGTGGTGGTGTTGTCAGGTGTGATCCAGGTCTCAGTTAGGGCAAGGAATTGTAGGGACTGGAGGGAGGCATACGCAGGGATGAAGTCAGCCTTCCGAGTGGCAGACTGGCAGTTCCATAGTCCCCCTGTGACAGCAAAGTCCTTACAGGGGGTGAGCGGGGGGTAGCTGAGGTTGGAGGGGTTCCGACGCCGTGGAGGCCCACGTCGCAGGGGGTGTCTTCGGGGGAGAGAGCACACTGGGATGGGGTGAAACATAACAGCATAGCAAACTGGGATGGAGCGACGCTGGCGTCGCTCTGAAGACGCCTATTTAAAGCACCTACAAATCGCTCACAAGCAGTATCAAATCAGCGCTAATCTCCTGACAAACTCCTGACAAACTCAGCAATTTCAAACAAACGTTCAATCACTCTACAGGTATGCAACCAGTATGAGTGATTAACAATACAACAAACAGCAATACAACAAACAGACTGGCTCAAGCCCGTTTGATGTCACAGTGTTGTACTTTGGGTTGCTAGCCACTAGGTGTCACTAAATTGTTTTTGTCTCACTGCTTAATTGTCTTGTTGTACGTACCTGTTGTTCGTCTTGTGATTAGTGTTTCCCATTGTCTCCTGTATATAGCCCGGTCCTTTTCACTTAATCTTTGTTGAGTCTTCGTCTTAACCCTCCGTGAGTAACCCTGGCTGATTCTGTCTACCTATACCTTGTTTGGATATTCTGTGTTTGACCCTGGATTGTTTATACACTACGAGACTGGATTGCCCTTTGTGTTTTGGCTGCCTTTTGGAGTTTTTTAGTTCACCATTTTTGGAAGTTCTTTGTTGTTTTTTGACCTTATGGAATTTTGGAAAATCCTCTGTTTTTGTTTTGTAAATCTTCTGTGCTTTTGGAACTTTGTATTTCGTTCAAATAAATATTTGGACTGTACCTGCAGTACTCCGCAATTGGGTCATCCTCAGTGCTTGGTGGTCTAGGGGATTGGCATCTGACTAGCACGCCAGAGACCGGGGTTCTATACCCGGCTGTGACATTTGAATTGTATTATTTGAGAGCATAGCTCCAGCAAATCAAAACGTTTGTCCAAATTAACACTTATATCACATAATAGAATACTACTGTAAGGATACAGAATATCATGATTGTATTATAATGCTTTTTCAGTTAGTGTAGTAAATGGCTTGTAGTAATGTAAGTGTATTGCTTCATTTAAACCATTCTTCAAGTCTGTGATGCTCATGTCTGGAAAGTAGAATACTGCAAGAATAGGACAGGGTTGCCAGATTTTGCATCTGCATGGGGGGTTTAATATCACTTCCTGTTTGTCAGTCTGACAACTCCTTTCCTGTCTTTGCCTGAGGCACAATGGAATTCAATTTGGAAAGTTGTTCAACAACATCCTTTATCCACAGAAGCTCCAGACGCCTACCCACCACAAAACAAGGTAAGTTAAAGGCAAAAAGCTATCTTTTCATCAATTACAATTCATCAAGGCTACAGTGGCACCCAGTCACATAAGCTATTCCCCAATCACAGACTGCTTGCTCCTGTCATGTCCGTGCCCCTTTTCCTGTGATTTCCCCCTTTTCTATTTTCTCGGCATTCTCACTCCATTCACTCCCTATTCAGACTTCCTTCCTGTCATTTATCAATTCCTCTCCCCTGTTCCCCATTATCATTTAGTTAATTGGTTAGTATATTTAACTCTGCCTGTTTTGTTCTCTTGTTGCTAGTTCATCAGTTCTGTTCCCCTTGTGTAAGGTTGGTTTATGTTCCATTCTAGCCTCTCTTCTATTCTATTCTATTCATGCTCTGTTTTGGATTTCTGGTTTTCTGTTTTATGACCCCTGCCTGGGTCTTTGGACTCTGCTTTCCGGATCACGTTTCTGTACCTCTGTTTGGACTGTACCACTGGTTTTTTTAACTTTGCATGATCATTGGATTATGCTCTGTCTGCCCCATCTGCCTACTTCATTAATTTTTCCCATAACCCCTCAGTCTGTGCTTGGTTCCTCTGTCTCCCAACCCTGACAGCTTCCTCCTTTAGACATCGGCAACCCTCCCAGAGCCCTTGTCCTGCCTATAGGAGACCCTGCTGGTACGAGTAACTCTACTCTCGGCACCACTGCAAAACTTTACCTCCACGCTCCACGCTCCACGCTCCACACGGGTCGGTAGTTGTCATCTTGTTCTCTAAATTCTCTCTCTGACCTCATTACCTAGACACTGATCATCTGACAGTGCCTCCAGTATATGCATTGAAGGATAGAACACAACAAATTACCTCCAGGAAGGCATTCAAACAGACCTATAGCAAAAACAAAAACATAATGAAGCAAAATGGCAGTCTGTGGAAACCCAGGCAGCTTCAGTAAAGGCACAGCAGTAAAGGCACAGCCTCTCCAGTGCATGCAGTCTCCAGTATGTGGTGCTGTTCCACAAATTCAGAGCTGAACTACAGCTCCCATAAGGCACCACCTCACTCCAGTCTGCACACATTCAGAATGACATGTATTTAGCAGAAGGGGGAATAGTAGTATCCCTGTCTGTGAGCAGAATTCCTCAAACAGAGCCCTTGCTGCCACTGTCTACTCTCCCTGGATACGGCCAACCAAACATTGTCAATTCAAGAGACCGATGATAATTACATTACATTATGTTACAGGCATTTAGCAGACACTGTTATCCAGTGACATACAATGAAGTGCAGATTGAACACAGGAACAAGTGTGAAGAGGACCCTAGAAGACACTACGTTTCCGAGTCCTAGCGTGACCATACAGATACAGTCAGAATCCTTGAAGAAGTCTGGTAATGGGAGCAACAAATATATAAATAAAATTCAAAACATGCCACTTAGCACAGTAAGGGCAAAAACATTCAAACATATGGAATGGTTGTAAAGCTGCCAGGAAGAGAATGCAAGTGCACTTTATTGTGAGGAAGTTGTGAGGCTGTAAAAGAACTCATGGCTCAAGAATTGCAGAGATTGGCTGCATAGCATATCATAAAATGCCACCACCATACCAACTAATTCTGTGGAAGAGCAGCATGAACCACGCCCAGAGTTTGGAGCAAAGTCCATTTTAGTCATTTGGCAGACGCTTTTAATCCAAAGCAATTTACAAGTGCATAGGTTCTACCATAAGTCAAAGCATCAAATCCAGAAACTAGCAAAATACACATGAAATGCTGTTCTAAACATAGTTGTCATAAGTGCATTTTTTTTTTTTTTTTTTGGGGGGGGGTTAGACAAGGATAGGGATATCAGAAAGGGAGGGGCAGGGGAAATCAGGAGGGAGGACTAAGGTAGAGTTTGAAAAGGTGGGTTTTGAGTCTGCGTCAAAATAGGGGAGGGATTCTGCTGTTCTGACAGTGGTAGGCAAGTCATTCCACCACTGAGGAACCAGAACGGAAAACAGGCGTGAACGTGCAGCTCGACCGCCAGGTGCACGTAGAGAGGGAACCGTAAGGCGACCAGAGCTGGCAGACCGGAGTGGTCTAGCTGGGGAGTAGGGAGTGATCAAGGAACAGACAACAGTAACACAACTGGGTCATCAGAAAAAAAGTAAGTGAGCAAGCTGAATTTCTCTATTTGCTTACAGAAAAATAGGTGAATTATACTGCCATCTTCTCATTAGTTAATCTTTCCTGAAGTCAAATATAATGTTACAATAGTGTTGGATCAAACAGCATTATGTTGTGCATTGCACTGCTGCCACACTATTAGCTGATTAGAAAATCGCATTAATAAGTAGGTGTACAGGTTCCTAATAAAGTGCTCAGTAAGTGTGTATCCCATTTATTTCTTATGAATGACTTTCTTTAATCTCTAAGATTAGGAGAATGTAATGGATAAAGTAATTGTGCGTATGAATGGCAGAGTGCATGGCCCGGCGTGTGGCTGTGATTGGGGCCGGCTGCACTGGACTGGCCTCTATCAAGTGCTGCCTGGATGAGGGGCTGGAGCCGGTCTGCTTCGAGAGCAGTGCTGAGCTTGGAGGCCTGTGGAGGTACAAGGTGAGATCAGCCGTAAGGTCTGTTTGCGCAAGAACACTGCAGGTAAGGATATACTTTGCCTGTGCACACTCACCTGTTGGCTGGTTGTGTTCTTTGGCCTCCAGGAGAGGGCGGAGCCAGGGCACTGCAGCATCTACCGCTCTGTCGTCACCAACACCTCCAAGGAAATGATGTGCTTCAGCGACTTCCCCATGCCAGACCACTACCCCAACTACCTGCACCACTCCCTGCTGCTGCAGTACCTGAGCTCATACGCAGCGCACTTTGACCTCCTGCGCCACATTCACTTCCAGGTCACTCCACTCAACCACCGACCTGTGCAGGCAGATGCCATTCCCTGTGGTTTCTGGTGGCTGATGCCAGATAGAAATTCCGCCTTGATTTCCACACATTTACCAAACATAATATTGGACTTAAACAGAGACATAGTATCCAAAATTTCAACCTGAGTGGTCAAACAGTACCTACCAAGTTTGAGAGCTCAAGGAAGAGTTTTTGCTGCCCATTCTATATTAATTAAAGAAGAAACATTTTAAAATTAAAATATAAAATGGGGGAAAAAAACCCAATATGCTTCCTGCAGCTTTGCTGCTTGGGCCCCTAATGATCAAAGGGAGTGATGTAAAAGCTGACTATCACATTTAAAAAGGTATTTCTGCCTGAAGAATCTGGCCTTTGTTTTTATTTGTAAACAAAGTTAAGGAAAAGGTGCCAGGCCAAGCACACAAACAGACATCATTAGATGATAAAAAAAAAAGTTTTATATGTATATGAAAAAGAAAAGAATAGTAAAGATAAAAAAAAAATTAAAAAGAGCAGCCAATAAGCCAGTGAATTAAGAAACTATAACACCTATAACGCACTATAACTATAACACAAAGATAAATAGTCCAAGAGGAGGTTCAACCATTGTCTAGTGGAGAGTTGGTTTCTTGATTTGGTGAGTAGTTTTTTTTGGCGATTGCTACGGCTATGAGTTCACTGTGTCATGGTGAGATCTGACAGGTTGTGGATGGTGACCTGTGATGTGTGTATGATGTAATACCTTGTATTGGATAAGTAGTAGATGAATCTTTTTTGACATGTTAAAGGTGGATTGGCAGATTTGGGTCCAGAAGTTTCTGTTGGGGTTGGAATTAAAGTCTTTTTTCCATTTTTCTAATAATAATATTGTAGTCTGACGTAGATAGGACATTGTAGAGATTTGAGAGTTGTTTGGGACTATTTGCTATTTTAGCAAGCCCCTTATTTGGATATCCTGCAGATGTCTGTATTTGGTTTGGGTAGAATGGAGACAAGTGCTGTATTCATATGTGGCAGAGTGGACGTTGAGTTTAATATTGTTGACCATGCTGATCAGCAGTGGTGAGATGGCATCCCAGTAGAATTACAAGGGGAAGCCACCCAGTCCTGGTGCTTTATGGTTTGGAAATTGTGATAGGGCTTTTGTGTATTCTTTGGGGGTGAATGGTGTGTCCAACATTCGTTTTTTCGCTATTTAATTGGGGGAGCATGATACTACTGAAGAATTTGTTAATCTCTGTGGGATTTGTCACCTGTCTCTCTATTTTAGACCACTGTCTGCAGCGTGGAGGAGGGGCCTGGATTCTCCAACTCAGGACAGTGGGAAGTGCAGACTAAGAATAGAATGGGTGACACAGAGAGGCACATCTTTGATGCTGTGTTAGTGTGTACAGGACTTTATACACGTCCTGTCCTGCCACTTAAAGACTTCCCTGGTAACTATTTATTTGTGAAGAAAACATGGGAGTTAAATGCATGTGAATGCTTTACTTGTCAGTGCTTGTTCACTCACTATGGATAGTTATGGACATTATGATAAGTCAATTAATATTTAATTGGCTGCCATGCAAGGCACCAACCAGCTCGTCAGGAGCAAATGTCGCCTGAGCTAATGTCTCCCCCAAACATTACTTAGTGTGTCAAAGCAAAGTGTGTCTGCAATCAAATGATCTTCATTGCTCAGTTCGCCTGATATTAATGTAATAATTATTTGTTTGGCTTTAGGGGAATGGATGTGAGGGAGATGCCCACCTTATCTGATAATCGAATCTAGATTAGATGTTATATTTCTTTCATAAATAGCATATCATAAACATTTACCTCTTTTTTGCTTGGGTTAGCAAGGACAAACTTTGTATTTCCTCTCTAGGTGTGGAGAGTTTTGAGGGAAAGTGCTACCACAGCTGGGAGTACAAGGACCCAGATGCTCTACGGGGTAAAAGGGTGGTGGTGGTAGGAATCGGAAACTCAGGAGGGGACATTGCTGTGGAGATCAGCAGGGCAGCGCACAAGGTTAGGAGATTAAGCTAAGCAGACGTGGGCTTGGTTAGTAAATGTGTTTGGTTGCCATTATTGCTGCAAAAAGTGCAATTAGAAGTTGTGAAGTTGATGGGGGAGGTCACATGGGTGATATTGATGTTTTAAAAATGTGTTCTGCATTTACTCAGGTTTCCTTTATTACATTTTGTCTTTTTTTTTCCGTTGGACAAATATACAGTAATAGATTAAAACAGGAAGGAGCACATTTTCAGGGCCGTGTTGTTTCTACCACAGACTTTCCTCAGCACCCGGCAGGGGGCCTGGGTGATCAGCCGCCTGTCTGACAGAGGGCTCCCGCTGGACATGACCATGATCTCCCGGCTCCGCAGCTGGCTGGTATCCCTGCTGCCCAGTGGCTTGGTACACTGGGCTGGGGAAAGGGATCTGAACCAGAAATATGACCATCGGCTCTATGGCCTACAGGCCAAGCACAGGTAACCCTAACACACAGCTTCCCTCCCAGGTATGCAGCGCTGAATCTATCCGGCACATGATTCCACGCCCCATTGCAGACTTCTGGAAGGCAGGATTCTGATCAACGATGAGCTTCCTGGACGCATCCTCGTGGGGGCTGTGGTGATGAAGCCTGACCTGCAGGAGCTCCGCGGCTCCAGCGTGGCGTTTGAGGACGGCACGGTGGAGGACCAGATTGATGCTCTGATCTTCTGCACTGGCTATGAATACTCTTTCCCCTTTCTCCCTCCCACCCTCTGCCCTGGCCCAGAGCCAGAGCTAGTCCTCTATCAGCACATCTCCCCGCCCACCCTGGAACACCCGACCCTGGCTGTGCTGGGGCTGCTGAACACCAAAGGGCCCATCATACCTATGGTGGAGATGCAGGCTCGCTGGGCAACAAGAGTATTTACAGGTGACCTCATCTGTACCTTTCACAAAGTGAAGCTAAAACTAAAATTACTGCCTCTTTGAAAAAATACACTGAAGCTTTTAAACCCAGAAAGTGAATGATCCCTTGAAAGGAAAATACACTTTTTATGCTCTAGAGTCAAAAATGTAAATGGCTGGTATTATGCTTGAAAATATAAGCAATCAATGTTGCAATGTTGATATTTTTAGAGAAATATCATCCATGGATTAGGGGAGGGGGGCGGCACAGATGGTGCAGTGGGTAGCACTGCCGCCTCACAGCAAGGAGGTCCTGGGTTTGAATCCCCGTCGGCCGGGGACTCTCTGGGTGGAGTTTGCATGTTCTCCCCGTGTCTGCGTGTGTTTCCTCCGGGTACTCCGGTTTCCTCCCACAGTCCAAAGACATGCAGGTTAGGCTGATTGGAGAGTCTAAATTGCCCGTAGGTATGAGTGTGTGAGTGAATGGTGTGTGTGCCCTGTGATGGACTGGCGACCTGTCCAGGGTGTATTCCTGCCTTTCGCCCAATGTATGCTGGGATAGGCTCCAGCCCCCCTGCAACCCTGTTCAGGATAAGCGGGTTCAGATAATGGATGGATGGATTAGGGGAGGGGGAATTGCTTCGGAGAGCTAAATGCTAAGATGACATCATCTTTCTCAGGGCTGTTTTCAAATTTGAATAATGTTAGGGTTAATTAAATTATTTTCATACCTATATTATAATTATTGAGCTTCACTCATAGTGGTACCCCAACACTACTAATATTGCAATATTAACAAAACCTGACTGTACAGGATGGTATCATTAGTGATTGGTTTGTTTCTTTTATAGGGCTGATCCAACTTCCACCAAAAAACGCAATGTTGACTATGATTGAGACCGAAAGAAAAAGACAATTGAAAAGGTACAGGATTCAACAGAAATATCCTCCAAAACCTCAATTAACCATTACTATATACAACACTATCCATCTCACCTCATTAACATATACAACACTATCCATCTCACCTCATTACCATATACAACACTATCCATCTCACCTTATTATCATATACAACACTATCCATCTCTGATGGACCCTGTGCTGGTTCTGTCCTGCAGGGCTCACTGTCCCTCTCTGATGGACCCTGTGCTGGTTCTGTGCTGGTTCTGTCCTGCAGGGCTCACTGTCCCCGACTTGCTGCTGTCTTGGTGGATTACATCCCCTACATGGATGAGCTGGCGGGGCAGGTGGGGGCGCGGCCCAACATCCTGGGCTTGCTGCTGAGGGACCCTTGCCTGGGTCTGAGAGTGCTCCTGGGCCCCTGCACTCCATTCCAGTACCGCCTACGTGGGCCCGGGCGGTGGGCTGGGGCCCGCCGGGCCATCCTCACACAGTGGGAGCGGGTGACGCGCCCGTTTAAAACCCGGCCAACACCAGAGCCCCCATCCTCCACTCTGCCTCTGCTCACTGTCTCTGGGGCCTTCCTGCTGCTGGCTGCCCTCTACTCTCAGCGCAGAAGCCCACTGGTCCTGCCAGACCCCACAGGCCTCCTCAACACACTCCACTCTCTGCCTGGGATCACGTGGAGGATGTGCCCCTGTCTGAAATGGAACTGAGTATTCAACATTATTATTAATAATAATAATAATAATAATAATAATAATAATAATAATAATAATAATAATAATAATAATAATAATAATAATAATAATAATAATAATAATAAAAGCGGCATGGATGGTGCAGTGGGTAGCACTGCCGCCTTACAGCAAGGAGGTCCTGGGTTCGAATCCCCGTCGGGATCTATATGTATCTATATGTAAGTGGCTTATAATCAATATATCACATGTACGCTGCTTGTTATCCAATCAAATGAACCTAGAACATTAATTATAGCTGAGCTTATGAAAACTCAAGAAACCACAGTGAAAACTGTTGAAATGAGAGCAACGAATGCAACGTACATTTACTCATATTAATAATATTCATCAAATGTTTAGTATGTCTGTATATTAGAAAAGAATATTAGAAGAGAATATTAATCAAATGTTTAGTATGTCTGTATATTTTCAATGATTTACTGCTGACAAGTTTGTGTTAGAAGTGCATAAGTGACCCATGTGTAATCTAAAGTTGAGTAAAATAATTCATATGAAGTGGAAAGTACCAAAAATGATTATTATGCTGCGAAAAGTACCAAAAATGATCTATATGTCGTAGAAAGTTCCGGAAAGCACCATATAGTGAATAGCACCGTGTTTTACATGATTCCTATGTTAATGATTCCATTTATTTTTTAGGAAATCAATAGGGCGATTCGCCACCATGGTTTCAGAACCGAGAAGGTAGCGGTGCCAAGTCAGCTGAAGTTTTAGGAGGAGTGTGGGTGATTTGCTACAATGATATTTTAACTGTGTATAAAATGGGTGTAAAAATGACAGCCCAGGTCCATGTTTCTGAAAAAACTGGTCCGGCTTTATGCACTTGTGCCAAATAAAGCCTGATTTTCCTGAAGAGCTTGGTGCCGTGGTGTCCCTTCCCTCGTGAAGATGTTTTTCGACAAATTGGAGATTTGGACTCTGTCGTTTCCTAGACACGACAAATCCCCTGGAGCAATGCGGGGTTAAGGGCCTTGCCCAAGGGCCCAACAGCTGTGCGCATGTTATCATGGCTACACGGAGGCTTGAACCATTAACCTTCTGGATCCCAGTCATGTACCTCAGCCACTAGGCTACAGGCCACTGACTGCCCCACATAGATTTGGTTACAGAGTATGTGGATGTCAGTGGAGCTTGAGTGTGAGCAAATGCAAAAATAGATAGCTAATGAGGTGAGATGATGTTCCAGTAATGTTTTCTGAAATGCTTGTTTGACTAGGAGTAAATCCATAATCTGAATGTGTAAAAACAAAGATGGCAGCACACACAAATAGCCATCCCCTCTACTTCGCAAAGTGTTTTTGTCAAATTCAATCTGTGATCAAAATAATTATTAAAAATACGATACTTTGTGAATTGTACTCACAATTGGAACATTTATATTATACTTTCTGCATGAGCTAAACAATAAATGCTCACATTGAGGACATAGACACAATAAAAGCATATGTTTCCAAGGGATAAACAAATTAACACAAAATAACAATAAAATCATGTCTCATTTATGAAAAGATTCCACAGTAAAATCCTGATTGTCAGTGTTCTTTCGGCAAGGACTGTTGCTGCTTTTTTCGCCTTTCAGGCAGCAAAAGGTACCATATGTGATGTTCTTTATTAATTATAAGCAGTTTAAGTTTAAAATTCAAAGATACACTGAGTAAATACAAGCTAAGCCCTAAGCTGTTTCTTTACACCAGCCGTTTCGTTGACAGCGGTAACGTAATCGCTCATGTATTTGTGCACAAAACCTTTAAGTGGTAATAGCAGAGATAGCTTAATCGTTCTTTCCCGATGTGGTGAAGGCAGTTTAACATATTTGGAGGCAGTAAAAAAATGTATATAACATTATATTCTACGGTCGGCCATATCATTAGTCTGGAACAACTACGCCACGAATACATCTCTATATAGGCCTACATCAACTGCATAAATATAACAAATCTGTTATAGCCCATACAAGATGTTTCACAAATCATGTAGCCTAAACTGTACTTCGACAAAAGATATTCTATGGAACTGGGAAACTACTTTGGATTAATTTACATTTGCTTGGCAAAAGGTAATAAATGAGCTGAAGTATCAGTAAAGGTCAATATTTAGAATGCTGCTCACGACAATAAACACTCACGTATGATTCTTTGGTTGTATGACTTATTGCCCAACCGAGTATTCTCTTAAACTCACCAATAGGTCCGTATGACATGTCCATTTCAGACATGTTAACGTAGCTTAAAAATATCACTACTCTTAACGACATTAAGAGTATGACATTAACATACATATCTGAACCCTACTAGCAATATCAATCACAGGACATTTTCGAGTCAAGTAGATTAAGATACAATAAAGTTTTGGGATTTGAATGTATTTTTCCTCCGCAATGATTCATGGGACAGGAAACACGAACAGCTACAGACACAAACAAAGCTTAAGCGGGTGAGGAAACCATGCTAGCTAGGTGTAGGGATACAAACATCCAGCTTACACTTACAATGCAAGGTTGCTCCGATCCCTACATAATTAGCTAAACTAGCTAACTAATGGTATTGTAAAATATAAAAACATTATCCGATTGCATAGAGAGTTAGGCAAACTAATGTGTCAACTGCCCTTGTCGCAAGCAAGTTACCAGTGAGAAGGAACTTGCACCTTGGATAGTCGCTAGGTTCTTACTTTTTCCTATTATAAAGTTGCATACCCTCTGTCAGTCATCGGCAGTATTAATTCGTTGGCTTTGACTTAGTGTCAATTAGTACAGTCAGCTATGGCTTCTTTGACAGCAGAGAAAGCGTCAGTCTGTAAGAAGAAGGGCGAAAAGAAGTTTGCAGTCAAAGAGGAGTACAGGCTGCTCTGGGGTATCATGGGGGCCATGAACAACTTACGGAAACAGGTGAGCATGCGACCTTAACTTCTTTCTGTTCTTACAGGTACTCCCTAAGAATTAGATTGTCTTGGCGTGTGTTTGACTTTGCATCTAAAGCTGCACTGTGTCAGGGATGGCTGTTCATGCCGTGAAGAATTTAAATCCGTTAAATCAACTAGTTATATTCTATGCATATGTGTGTGTGCGTGTGCGTGTGTGTGAGTGTGTAACTGTGTGTGTGTGTGTGTGTGTGTGTGTGTGTGTGTGTGTGTGTGTGCGTGCGTGCGTGCGTGCGTGCGTGCGTGTGTGGCGTGTAACACTCTGTAACTTTGTGTCTGGTGTGTGTAACACTGGTGTGTGTGTGTGTGCGTGCGTCCGTGCGTGTGTGTGTGTGGTGTGTAACACTAACTTTGTGTCTGGTGTGTGTAATACTGTGGTGTGTGTGTATAGTGTGTAACTCTGTGTGTGCGTGTGTGTGTGTATAGTGTGTATAGTGTGTATAGTGTGTGTGTGTGTGTGTGTGCGTGTGTGTGTGTGTGTGTGTGTGTGTGTGTATAGCGTGTGGGTGTGTATAGTGTGTGTGTGTGTGTGTGTGTGTGTGTATAGTGTGTGGGTGGGTGTGTGTGTGTGTGTGTATATAGTGTGTGGGTGTGTATAGTGTGTGTATAGTGTGTGTGTGTGTGTGTGTGTATGTGTGTGTGTATATAGTGTGTGGGTGTGTATAGTGTGTGTATAGTGTGTGTGGGTGTGTATAGTGTGTGTATAGTGTGTGTGTGTGTATGTAACACTGTGTGGCATTTATCCTTGTGCTTTGTAGAGCACTCTGTGTGATGTGAGCCTGGTGGTTCAGGGGAGGCATATTCCTGCTCACAGGGTGGTTCTCTCTGCAGCCAGTCACTACTTCTACCTGATGTTCACCAGTAAGTACTCCGATGCACACACAGACACACAGGCATCATTCACAATGATTTAAGATGACTTCTTTTTCAGAAAAAGATGGAAAGGTAGAGTTATTTTGCTCAAGGGGTGATGTGAAGCTTGATTGACTGTTTAGAAAATAGGTTTCATTTTATTTACTTAATTATTTATGCAGCTTGTTTCAGTATAAAAGTCTGTATGTGTGCTGTGTAACTGTCTGCTGTGTAACTTTGTGTCCTCATTAATCAGCCAATATGCTAGAGTCAACATCCCATGAGGTGGAGCTAAAACATGCTGAGCCTGAAATCATTGAGCTGCTTGTGGAGTTTGTCTATACGGCCCGGTGAGTTACAAACACACTGCTTCTATACGGCACAGTGAGTTACAAACACACTGCTTCTATACGGCACAGTGAGTTACAAACACACTGCTTCTATACGGCACAGTGAGTTACAAACACACTGCTTCTATACGGCACAGTGAGTTACAAACACACTGCTTCTATACGGCACAGTGAGTTACAAACACACTGCTTCTATACGGCACAGTGAGTTACAAACAGACTGCTTCTATACGGCACAGTGAGTTATAAAAGCAAACAAAAACATTATCTTTTTATTAGCAGTAGTGTTCAACATTTATGGTAATGCACAAGGACAATTTTCATGAAAAGGTACTGTACATATGGAAATATAAATGTTCATATAATGGTACAAATTTGTTGAAATTTCAGCTGTGTGCGGAATTTCATTTACACTATGAATGATTTTGTTGTTTCTCTGTTTTAGAATTTCCGTCAACAGCAATAATGTTCAATCCTTACTGGACGCTGCTAATCAATATCAGATTGAACCGGTGAAAAAAATGTGTGTGGATTTCCTTAAGGAGCAAGTGGATGCAGCTAATTGTCTAGGTAAGGGTACTATATGGGTTAAGTTTCAGTGCTTTCAGTGGGGGTACTGTTTTTAACCCTTTTTGTGGTTTGGGGTGTTGCTGCAGGTATCAGTGTGCTGGCAGAGTGTCTGGACTGTCCAGAGCTGAAGAAAGTCGCTGATGACTTCATCCACCAGCATTTCACAGAGGTGTACAAGATGGATGAGTTTCTGCAGCTGGATGTAAAGAGGGTCACTCACCTGTTAAACCAGGACACACTCACCGTGCGAGCCGAGGACCAGGTGAGTCCTTTACCTGTACATCATTACACCTGGACACACAGTTGAGTCCTTTACAGTGGGGTGCAGAGTTGGGACATTTTAAAGCAGTGAGTGGAAGGAAGAATGGATTCCACCAAATATGAAGAAATTCTAATTCCAGCAAGACAATGATCCAAAGCATACCTCAGAATCAACCATGAAGTACCTCCAGGGAAGACAGATGAAGGCTTTGGAATGGCCACCACAGTCCCCAGGCTTGGATATTATTGAAAATCTGTGGAGAGATCTCAAACATGCTGTACTTGCAAGGAGACTGAGGAATATAGAGGTGTTCTGCCAGGAGGAATGTGGGGGGACTCTTAGCTGGGAGCATTTACAAGCTGTTATAGGTGCAGATGAGACCGCGTCTGGACCTGTTTGTGCCCCCCTGCAGATATATGATGCTGCAGTCCGTTGGCTGAGGTATGATGAGCCCAACAGGCAGCAATACATCGTGGACATTCTGGACAGAGTCCGCTTCCCTCTCGTGTCCAAGAACTTCCTTAGCAAAACGGTCCAAGCAGAGCCACTGATCCAGGACAACCCAGAGTGTCTGAAGATGGTGATCAGTAAGTCCCACTGCACACAAACCTTTACCACTGCACACTGACCTGTACATTAACCTGTACCTCTGCACACTCACCTGTACCTCTGCACACTGACCTGTACCACTGCACACTGACCTGTACATTAACCTGTACCTCTGCACACTCACCTGTACCACTGCACACTGACCTGTACCACTGCACACTGACCTGTACCACTGCACACTGACCTGTACATTAACCTGTACCACTGCACACTCACCTGTACATTAACCTGTACCTCTGCACACTGACCTGTACCACTGCACACTCACCTGTACCACTGCACACTGACCTGTACCTCTGCACACTGACCTGTACCACTGCACACTGACCTGTACATTAACCTGTACCTCTGCACACTGACCTGTACCACTGCACACTCACCTGTACCACTGCACACTCACCTGTACATTAACCTGTACCTCTGCACACTGACCTGTACCACTGCACACTGACCTGTACCACTGCACACTGACCTGTACCTCTGCACACTGACCTGTACCACTGCACACTGACCTGTACATTAACCTGTACCTCTGCACACTCACCTGTACCTCTGCACACTGACCTGTACCACTGCACACTGACCTGTACCACTGCACACTGACCTGTACCACTGCACACTGACCTGTACCACTGCACACTCACCTGTACCACTGCACACTCACCTGTACATTAACCTGTACCTCTGCACACTGACCTGTACCACTGCACACTGACCTGTACCACTGCACACTCACCTGTACCACTGCACACTCACCTGTACATTAACCTGTACCAGTGCACACTGACCTGTACCACTGCACACTGACCTGTACCACTGCACACTGACCTGTACCACTGCACACTCACCTGTACCACTGCACACTCACCTGTACATTAACCTGTACCAGTGCACACTGACCTGTACCACTGCACACTGACCTGTACCACTGCACACTCACCTGTACCACTGCACACTCACCTGTACCACTGCACACTGACCTGTACATTAACCTGTACCACTGCACACTGACCTGTACCAGTGCACACTGACCTGTACCACTGCACACTCACCTGTACCACTGCACACTGACCTGTACATTAACCTGTACCAGTGCACACTGACCTGTACCAGTGCACACTGACCTGTACCACTGCACACTGACCTGTACCACTGCACACTCACCTGTACCACTGCACACTCACCTGTACCACTGCACATTAACCTGTACCATTGCAGCACTGAAGGTCAGCCTGTATATCGAATCTAGCGCCCCCCTGTGGTGACCTGTACCACTGCAGCGCTGCAGCACTGCAGGTCTGCCTGTGTATTGACTCTAGTGCCTCCTATGGTGACAGGTGGGATGCGCTACCACCTGCTGTCTCCAGAGGACCGTGAGGAGCTGGGGGAGAGCAGCCGGCCACGTCGAAAAAAACACGATTTCCGCATCGCGCTGTTTGGGGGGTCCCAGCCACAGTCTTGCCGCTACTTCAACCCCAAGGTAGGGTTTGGGTCCAACTACACTGTCCTCAGATCAGCTCACTGTTTACCCTACCGTAGAGAGTTCCATAAGGGAATAAAATGGCTTCCGCTATGGAGACAAGCTACAGAACTGTAGTGCAGTATGCAGAACTTCTGTCCTGTTTGTGATATTGGGGTGATGACAGGTGGTGTTGGGGTGATGCTGGTGGTGTTGGGCTGAGGACTGGTGGTGTTGGGGTGAGGACAGGTGGTGTTGGGGTGATGCTGGTGGTGTTGGGGTGAGGACAGGTGGTGTTGGGGTGATGCTGGTGGTGTTGGGCTGAGGACAGGTGGTGTTGGGGTGATGCTGGTGGTGTTGGGGTGAGGACAGGTGGTGTTGGGGTGATGCTGGTGGTGTTGGGGTGAGGACAGGCGGTGTTGGGGTGATGCTGGTGGTGTTGGGGTGAGGACAGGCGGTGTTGGGGTGAGGACAGGTGGTGTTGGGGTGATGCTGGTGGTGTTGGGGTGAGGACAGGCGGTGTTGGGGTGATGCTGGTGGTGTTGGGCTGAGGACAGGTGGTGTTGGGCTGAGGACAGGCGGTGTTGGGGTGATGCTGGTGGTGTTGGGCTGAGGACAGGTGGTGTTGGGGTGATGCTGGTGGTGTTGGGGTGAGGACAGGTGGTGTTGAGATGATGCTGGTGGTGTTGGGGTGAGGACAGGCGGTGTTGGGGTGATGCTGGTGGTGTTGGGGTGAGGACAGGTGGTGTTGGGGTGATGCTGGTGGTGTTGGGGTGAGGACAGGCGGTGTTGGGGTGATGCTGGTGGTGTTGGGGTGAGGACAGGCGGTGTTGGGGTGATGCTGGTGGTGTTGGGGTGAGGACAGGCGGTGTTGGGCTGAGGACAGGCGGTGTTGGGGTGATGCTGGTGGTGTTGGGCTGAGGACAGGCGGTGTTGGGGTGATGCTGGTGGTGTTGGGCTGAGGACAGGTGGTGTTGGGGTGAGGACAGGCGGTGTTGGGGTGATGCTGGTGGTGTTGGGCTGAGGACAGGTGGTGTTGGGGTGATGCTGGTGGTGTTGGGGTGAGGACAGGTGGTGTTGAGATGATGCTGGTGGTGTTGGGGTGAGGACAGGTGGTGTTGAGATGATGCTGGTGGTGTTGGGGTGAGGACAGGTGGTGTTGAGATGATGCTGGTGGTGGTTTGGTCGCAGGACTACAGCTGGACAGATATTCGCTGCCCATTTGAGAAGAGGCGGGATGCAGCCGCGGTGTTCTGGGATAACGTGGTGTACATCCTGGGCGGCTCGCAGCTCTTCCCCATCAAGCGCATGGACTGCTACAATGTGGTGAAGGACAGCTGGTACTCCAAACTGGGCCCCCCAAACCCCCGGGACAGCCTGGCTGCCTGCGCCTCCAAGGGCAAGATCTACACCTCAGGCGGCTCAGAAGTGGGTAAGGATCTAGGGGGAGATATTATTATTATATTATTATTATTATTATTATTACTACTACTATTGTTATTGTTATCGTTATAGGCTCCCTCACCTCTCCTCCAGTTCATATGTTCCATCTCAAGGACTCCCGATACAACTACTCAAGGTCACACACTCACTACTCAAGGGCACACTCTCACTCCTGAAGGGCACACTCTCACTACTGAAGGGCACACTCTCACTACTCAAGGGCACACTCTCACTACTGAAGGGCACACTCTCACTACTCAAGGGCACACTGCACACTCTCACTACTCAAGGGCACACTCTCACTACTCAAGGGCACACTCTCACTACTCAAGGGCTTGATTCATTGCATCAGGAGTCCTTGAGGTGGAACACATCAAATACCTGGAGAGGTCTGGGAACTGCTGGTCTATTTCTGTGGTAAATGACTGTATGTCCTGTTTGAGGAATGTGTGTGTGTTTCCTGTGTGTGTGTGTGTGTAGGTAACTCACCGCTCAGCCTGTTTGAGTGCTATGACACGCGCACAGAGAGCTGGCAGAACAAGCCCAGCATGCTGATGGCGCGCTGCAGTCACGGCATCGTTGAGGCAAACGGGCTGATCTACGTCTGCGGCGGCAGCCTGGGAAACAACGTCTCCGGGAGGGTCCTTAACAACTGCGAGGCATACGACCCCAACACCGAGACGTGAGTTACACCCCAACTCACGTTACACCCCAACACCGAAACGTGAGTTACACCCCAACACCGAAACGTGAGTTACACCCCAACACCGAAACGTGAGTTACACCCCAACACCGAAACGTGAGTTACACCCCAACACTGAGCTGCACCCCAACACCGAAACGTGAGTAACACCCCAACACCGAAAAGTGAGTTACACCCCAACACTGAGTTACACCCCAACACCGAAACGTGAGTTACACCCCAACACCGAGCTGCACCCCAACACTGAAATGTGAGTTACACCCCAACACCGAAACGTGAGTAACACCCCAACACCGAAACGTGAGTTACACCCCAACACCGAGCTGCACCCCAACACCGAAACATGAGTTACACCCCAACACCGAAACGTGAGTTACACCCCAACACCGAAACGTGAGTTACACCCCAACACCGAAACGTGAGTTACACCCCAACACTGAGCTGCACCCCAACACCGAAACATGAGTTACACCCCAACACCGAAACGTGAGTTACACCCCAACACTGAGCTGCACCCCAACACCGAAACGTGAGTTACACCCCAACACCGAAACGTGAGTTACACCCCAACACTGAGCTGCACCCCAACACCGAAATGTGAGTTACACCCCAACACTGAAACGTGAGTTACACCCCAACACTGAGCTGCACCCCAACACCGAAACGTGAGTTACACCCCAACACCGAAACGTGAGTAACACCCCAACACCGAAACGTGAGTAACACCCCAACACCGAAACGTGAGTAACACCCCAACACCGAAACGTGAGTAACACCCCAACACCGAAACGTGAGTTACACCCCAACACCGAGCTGCACTCCAACACCGAAACATGAGTTACACCCCAACACCGAAACGTGAGTTACACCCCAACACCGAGCTGCACTCCAACACCGAAACATGAGTTACACCCCAACACCGAAACGTGAGTTACACCCCAACACCGAAACGTGAGTTACACCCCAACACCGAAACGTGAGTTACACCCCAACACTGCTGCCATGCAACTGGTCTGCCCATCTCTGATATAGTTTTGGCTTCTTTAGGTGGACAGAGCTGTGTGGCATGAGAGAGGCCAGGAAGAACCATGGCCTTGTGTTTGTGAATGAAAGGATTTATGCAGTCGGTGGTCAGAACGGAATGGGTATGTTATGCTGTTGTTGGTCTTGTTTGTATTCTTCCATAAATGTGTGGTGGTTTTTCTTTCTTCTGGGAAATTGATTAGGAAAACAAACCATTCAGTGTTTTCCCTCCCTGGCACCTCTCAGTAATAATAATTCCTTTCATGTATATGGCACGTGTCTTACACACAAAGCACTTTACAGTGATGAGGGGTAAACTCGCCTCAACCACCACCACCTGGGTGATACATGGGCGCCATTTTCTGCCAGAACGCTCACCACACCTCTGCTGAGGTGGAGGTAGTGAAAATGTATTTAGCCAATTAAATCAGGGGATGATTCGGTTGCAGGTTGGGAATTTGGCCAGGACACCAGGAAACCCCCTATTCTTTAAGATGAGTGCCATGGGATTTTTAATGACCACAGTAGAGTCAGGACGTCAGTTTAACATCTCCCACGTCTCCATGGCGATGCAGGCGGGCTGGACTCAGTGGAGTTCTACGACATCGGCGGGAACGAGTGGTGTGCGGCCGCGCCCATGCCGTGGAAGGGGGTGACGGTGAAGTGCGCGGCTGTAGGATCTGTCATCTACGTCCTGGCAGGGTTCCAGGGCGTGGGCCGGCTGGGCCACATCCTAGAGTACCACACCGACGCGGACAAGTGGGTCTCCTGCAGCAAAGTGCGTGCGTTCCCTGTGACCAGCTGCCTGATCTGCGTGGTGGACACCTGTGGTGCCAACGAACAGGAGGCATCTTCATCCTCCTCATCATCGGTATGACTACCAGACTTCCTCTGTGTGTGGGAGGCTGGAGAAGCCGGGATTCTGTGGGTTTTAAACTGTGAGCTCCTGAAGGCTTGGGTGGCCTATCAGTTCCTGGTGGGAAGAGGACACACGTTTTTTGCTGAGATTTTTAACTGCAGCTTCTGTGAAACAATCATGTATGAACTGCAATTTAAGTTTTTTCCCATTAAACAATGGGTCCATTATGCGGACACATTTGCTGTGCTTCAGTGTTTGGGAATGCTTTTGTACGTAAATATTCTAAACTCACCAGCTCTTGTGTGACACACTGGTGATTCTCATCAATAAACTTTATTTCAGTCATATTCATTACAGCACTGTCTCCACAGCATCTGGGAAGGGATGTCAGTTTGTGATGCGTTTCCTGCAATTAGCTTCATTCAAACAAGACTTAGTATCAAGATGTAATGGAAAAGTAATGTAATGGAAAAGTAATGTAATGTAATGTAAAAGATGGTTCAGCAGTTGGAACCACACATATACAAGATCATGAGGGGGAGGAACTGGTTCATGGTATTGTGAGGTTGTGTGCCTGACAGTAGTCGTAGTGTAATTACATGATAATTATAATGTAATTATAATAATAGTGTAATTATTAGCAATAGTCATGGACCATTCCATGCCAACTCCAGGAGGTTGCACCACACCTCTCAGATCATTTTATTTTTGTTGGTTGATAATTATGAGATATAGATCTCCTGAAGATTTGAGCTTCATACTCCCTTTGTTTAAAACCATTGAAACCGTGTCACGAAAAATGCATTGTGGCATGTAATGTGATTTTTAGAAGTACATAACTTGGTAAGGAAAAGCCCTAAATCTAAAGAATTTGTATCAAGGTTATTCTGTACGTAACATTCACGTCTACTTTCGTTTGAGGGGTCATATCTCCAAAAATACACATGTATGGTTGGCATTTATATAGCGCCTTTATCCAAAGCGCTGTACAATTGATGCTTCTCATTCACCCATTCATACACACACCAATGGCGATTGGCTGCCATGCAAGGCACCGACCAGCTCGTCAGGAGCATTTGGGGGTTAGGTGTCTTGCTCAGGGACACTTCGACATGGCCTGAGCCATGTCGCCATGGATAGTTGGAAGTGTTCTATAAACAAACCCCACTGAGTACCAAAGCGAATACTTATTTTATATATATGTATATATATAAAATAAGTATAAACTATATATATATGTGTGGGCCTCCTTCAAGCCAATCGAAAATAAAAGATGCGCCAGGAGCAAAATCTTATTAACCGATGATGTAGTGCGCACCAGGTATTATTATTATATTGCTTCTATTTGGAAATTGGACAACCGGAAGTACCTCGTTATGAGCATTTCCTGTTTTAGTTCTTAAAAAAAGTTTCGCGGTAGTACTGAATTGACTGAACTCACATTAAAGTGAACAGCGTTTTGTTCCTCTTCCTTTACCAGTCTGTGTCACGTTAGCCTACTGCATCGGCAGAAAATGTGGGAAGCGTGGTTATAACGCGGTTGATGATAATCGGACAGGATGACGGTGTGTAACTTCTTTCTACAAGGCCGATGTCGGTACGGTGAGAAATGCTGGAACGAGCATCCGCGGGGCGGCGGCGGATATGGCAGCTATAGCCGGCCTCCAGCGCAGTCCAGCAGTAATCGTGGAGGTGGCGGTAAGAAGGTGGTTTGTTCTGTTCCAGCCAATATAAATTGTAGACGCTTAAATAGCAAACTTTTGCACGCTAATTAATGAGCTAACAGTTAAAGAAATAAGTTGAGTTAAACGGTCCCAGTGTTAGTTAGCTAGCGAGGCTAACTGGCGAACACATAACAGCCTACCTAGCTAGGTTGTGTTAGCTGGATAGTCGACTCGTCAGTACCTACAGTAGGTAGCTTAGCTACATGTAATCAAAAGCGATTTTCACATTTAGCAAACTCAAAGCAATAGTTAAAACTGCTTGTTATTGTTAGCATATTACAGCACTAGTTGGGTTAATCGTGGTGGCGGTAGAATGACACTTCAGCAGCTGTTCGTGTGCAGCTTGGCGAGGTTACTGAGGTACGTTTGGTTTGGTGTCCTTTGTGAATTTTGCTGACCAGTCAGCCAGCACTATGTATGGTAGCTAGCTAACTACACAACTCGTTGTACTTAATCATGGTCTTCTATCAAGACCTTGGTTCGTTAATTCGTTGAATCAGGTGCCTTAATGGGGGGATAAAATAATCATTGAGTATCTCCAAGATTATTGAATTCCTGTGTCATAGGAATCGTAAGCAATAAAGAAAGGATAAGCGTGTTTTCATTGGAATCGAGGGCACTTGAGATGGGAATTATCTCCGGTAAGGTCCTGGATATTGAAAATAAGTGAAATATTTTTTATAAAACGTCTAAGGGGTATCCTAAACGGCCGTCTGAAGCTCCAGCAGGAGTGTCTAAATGTGTTTCCATATAAAAGGTTGGATGTGTTTATACATGCAATTTTACTGTGTATGTTAAAGGGGGGTGACTTGTTTTGTCATTTAAAGATTTTGGTACATACTGGTGTTCCTGATGTATATCTTAACAGGTCTCTAGGACCTGTAGAATTTTTCGTATTTGAAAAGATAAACATCACCTGTCATATTAAAAAAATTCATGGTATCTGATCCTACATCAGTTTCACTCTTCTTCCCTCCATTGGATTTACATGGTACTGCATGCAGTGAAATCTATGTAGGAATTAATCCCATGCATTTTTTTCAAGGGTCAAAAAATATATCTTTTACTGGCCTGTTTTACAGTTTTGGGACACAAACTTTCAACAAAATCTGAGACTGCTGCAACCACTGATTTGACTCGGAATGGCCCACTTCTCTTATCTTAAACTTCAATATGGCTGTCTTTGTTTATTGTTTGTATGTTAAGTATGTACACAGACGCAACAGCCTGGGGGGACCTGGAGTTGTGTAGTGCTGGAGTTGTGTAGAGAGCTGTGCTCATCACTTACTCTGGTTAAAGGCTTTATGAATATAAGAAGCTGTGAATCGTCCTGTTTATTTGGGTTCTGTACTGTTCCTCCAGGGTTTGGGAACAAGGTGTGGGTGAATCCGTCACAGAGGTCATCCAGCTTCCCCAAGGGCGGGAGCAGTGATTGGGGGAGGGGAGCGGGTGAGGACTCCAGCTTCAGCTTCTCCAACCAGAACAGATTCTCCGCTCTGAACTCCCAGCAGATCTCTGCCACCACCAGCCAAGGAAACGACAACGACAAATATGTGTGAGTTAACACAATGACTAATGTTACAAGCACATACAACATTATATGCAGATCACTTGCATACACCCACTTGTGCGCACACCTACACACACACACTACCAGAACACATTACTTTCAAACACTCGTATGTACTTTGTCCTTTATTTCCACAGGGAGACGGTCAGTAGAGATATGGAGGTGTGGGCGAGCTCCGGACAGTGGCCTTTCTCCTGCTACTCAGCTGGCAAAGCCTCCATTTCAGGTATCCACTGATCAGAAGTGTGCAGTGGCCACCCAGCCGTGGTTCACTCATTCAGTGTGATTTCTGAAACGGACTGTACCTGACCCATGTAAGCTGTTCATTCAAAGGGGGTGAAAAGTAATTTTCATATTTTTATTTTTATTTGTAATTTCGTAATTCTATAATTCTGGATTCTATCGTTCCTAACCTCTAAATGCTTTTTTGTTTTAATATTAGATTATCTGAACATTAGTGTGATGTGAAGTAGCGTTTTACTGCACTTTATGATATTAATAAGGGCTTTATTAGTATGTGCTGTGTTTGTTGCAGGGTTTACGGAGCTGGCTCCAGAGGAGCTCCGTTTGGAGTACTACACCAGCCAGGCCTCCGGGACACTGCAGCACTATGTGAGCCTCCCTATCACCCCATTACCATCACCTCAACCTCCACCTCCCAATCACCTCCACCTCAACCTCCCTATTACCATCACCTCCCAATCTCCTCCATCTCCACCTCCCAATCACCTCCACCTCCCAATCACCTCCACCTCCACCTCCCTATCACCTCCACCTCCCTATCACCTCCACCTCCACCTCCCAATCACCTCCACCTCCACCTCCCTATCACCTCCCTATCACCTCCACCTCCACCTCCCTATCTCCATCACCTCCACCTCCACCTCCCTATCTCCATCACCTCCACCTCCACCTCCCAATCTCCATCACCTCCACCTCCCAATCACTTCCACCTCCACCTCCCAATCACCTCCACCTCCACCTCCCTATCACCTCCACCTCCACGCCCCTATCTCCATCACCTCCACCTCCACGCCCCTATCTCCATCACCTCCACCTCCCAATCACCTCCACCTCAACCTCCCTATTACCATCACCTCCCAATCTCCTCCATCTCCACCTCCCAATCACCTCCACCTCCCAATCACCTCCACCTACACCTTCCTATCACCTCCACCTCCACCTCCCTATCACCTCCACCTCCACGCCCCTATCTCCATCACCTCCACCTCCACGCCCCTATCTCCATCACTTCCACCTCCCAATCACCTCCACCTCAACCTCCCTATTACCATCACCTCCCAATCTCCTCCATCTCCACCTCCCAATCACCTCCACCTCCCAATCACCTCCACCTCAACCTCCCTATCACCTCCACCTCCACCTCCCTATCTCCATCACCTCCACCTCCACCTCCCAATCTCCATCACCTCCACCTCCCAATCACCTCCACCTCAACCTCCCTATTACCATCACCTCCCAATCTCCTCCATCTCCACCTCCCAATCACCTCCACCTCCACCTCCCAATCTCCATCACCTCCACCTCCCAATCACTTCCACCTCCACCTCCCAATCACCTCCACCTCCCTATCACCTCCACCTCCACGCCCCTATCTCCATCACCTCCACCTCCACGCCCCTATCTCCATCACCTCCTTATTGCAGTCACTTCCTCTGATTGGCTGCTGAAGCGGCACATGCCCTGTCCTGATTATGGTGCTTTGAGTGAGTGTGCTGAAATGGACAGGGCCATTTCTGGCTGAAATGCTGAATATTGAGTATTTGTATGGAGTTGGATTCTCAGATTGAGTGCTGTGACTGTATTACAGGCAAACGCTGTCCAACAGCTAGCCAGTCAGTGGAGGAGCAGAGTACAGGAGCTGACAAACCCCAATTCTACCACAAGGGCAGCACTGGTGAGAGTCTGGCTTCAGCTCTTTCTCGTGGCCTGAGCAGTGTTTAGTGGCCTGCCTGAGGTGCAGGGCTTTGGGAGGCTGAACAGCTCTCTCTGATGTCGCAGAAAGGCAGGAAGGCCATTTTGTGGTGGAAAATAAGGTCTTGATGTAATGCTGAAGTGATCCCTATTTGACGCGTTTCCAGATCGCTGAGCTGAACAGTCCTCCGTCTGCATCTCTGGGATTTCCGTCAGCTGGATCAGGTTTGCCTCGCACTATCACTGAAATTTGAATTTGAATCAATTTCTTATGGTTTCACGTGGTTTGTTGCTATTGTCCTTAATTTATGTCAACAGTATGCACCATTTACCTTACTGGTCTCTTTTTAAAAGGTTTCTGAATGCAGCTCTTTAACTGGCTCTCATCTGGGACCAGTCTTTGTTGCTCTTCTCTGCACTTTCTCTAGAGACCAAAACTGCATATGGTGCTTCAGCCACCTCCTGTACATTCATGTGCCTACAAAACTTTGCATCTGGAGATTTTACATTCCATTCGGGAAATACTTATAAATTATTTGTACAATTTTTAGCAAATGCATTTGCTTTTATTGGCATTGTCCAGTCAATTTGAAAAAGTAGCAGTCCTAACACTGATCCCTGTTGGACTCCATTTCTGACCACATCTCTTACTGCTCCATCTGTGCTGAAATTAAGCTGGCAATGGGTCCTATAGTTTTTATATATATATATATATATATATATATAGTTTACCGTTTCATAAGTTGCTTGTGTGACATTACTTTGCAAAGGCCTTTTGAAAAAAATGTAAGCAAATTATATTGCATCAGTGTTTTTCTCAAGAATACAAAATACTGAGTCCTACAATCAGCAGCCGGTCACACAGTCAGAATCCTCTGAAAATACGCTTCTGTTTTTCCAGGTTTCAGTGCTGGTGGCTCGCACACTGCGGGCGCTAGTGGTTTTGGTTCTGCTGCCCAAACTGGCCCAGCGAGCTTTGGCTCCGCCCCCACCGCCGCCTCCTTCTCCTTCAGTAACCCCACCTCCTTCGCCAATCCATCGCCCAGTAAAGACGCCCCTGCTGGGTTTGGGACAGGCGCTGGCTTTGGGGCGGGCGCTGGGTTTGGGGGGGGCCCCGGGGTTGGGGCGGGCGCCGGGGTTGGGGCGGGCGCCGGGTTTGGGGGGGGCGCCGGGGTTGGGGGGGGCGCCGGGGTTGGGGGGGGCGCCGGGTTTGGGGGGGGCGCCGGGGTTGGGGGGGGCGCTGCAGGGTTCAGCTTTGGGGGCTCCTCGGCCACGCCCCCTGCAATGGGCGCCAGTGCTTTCGGACAGCCTGCCAGCGGGGCGGGGCCGGCCGTCATGGGGGGGGCAGACCAGCTCTTCACCCCCCAGGGGGACCTCTCTGCTGAGGAGCTGAAGGAGTTCACAGAGAGGAGGTTCACCCTGGGCCAGGTGCCTCTCAGACCGCCCCCTGCTGACCTGCTGGTGGTATAGCATCCCCACACTGCCCCCTTGTGGTGTTATAGTATCATGCTGGTGGTACAGTATTTGCTTTAGACAATGGGGAGAGGGGGGTGATATCTTTTTTTTTTTTTTTTAATTGTATTTTGTTTTTATTGGGTCAATAAATGATTGTACACATCTTTGCTCAGCAGTTTGTTATGGTAGCCATGCCAACAGTGATGTGAAAATATCTGCCATGGCCTACAGCAGCATTTAGCTGTGTGTGACCAGCAGGTGGTGCTGTTAACACTACATGCTGTATTCCATGTAAATAATGTAAGAATATAGAGTTGTGCTTGACAACTGACTTAAGTGATTTCATAAAAATTGTATATTTGTTTACAGACTGTAACTTTGTAATTATAATAGCTGGCAGTTTAGAACTGGTTATCAATTTTGTGGAAAAACAATTAATATATTACAGTTTGTGCCTAAAAGGGTTGGGGTTAGGGTTGGGTTGGGTTAGGGTTAGGGTATTATGAGCTTGGCTTTGCAGCAGTGTTGTACAGAGGGTTAGGGTTAGGGTATTATGAGCTTGGCTTTGCAGCAGTGTTGTACAGAGGTACATGTCTGCAGTTCAGATGTCCCATGGGTTTAAAGGAGAACTTTGGCCTTTTACACACTGCTCATCACATGGCAGGCGGAGTACAAATCGGGTGATGGTGGAACATTAACAGATGTGTTGTTCTATTGCAACAGTCTATTGCTGGTGTTCTTCCATCTGTCTGTAACTGACCCAGGGTGACATTCAGCACAAACACCAGCAGTCTCACAGATGGCCCCAAGCCCGATATGCAACATTAAAACTGTAGCGAAGAACCACAGGCTTTGAAAAGAGTCCCACTATAAGAAAATTTTGAGGTGCTTCTATGGGGTATTTACTGTCACACCCTGTTTAGGGTTCTGCCGAGTGTTCCAGACCGTAGCATTTCAGCTCTGTGCTCTTCCATAGCGTGGCCCAGACCATAGCATTTCAGCTCTCTGCTCTTCCATAGCGTGGCCCAGACCATAGCATTTCAGCTCTCTGCTCTTCCATAGCATGGCCCAGACCATAGCATTTCAGCTCTCTGCTCTTCCATAGCATGGCCCAGACCATAGCATTTCAGCTCTCTGCTCTTTCATAGCATGGCCCAGACCATAGCATTTCAGCTCTCTGCTCTTCCATAGCATGGCCCAGACCATAGCATTTCAGCTCTCTGCTCTTCCATAGCATGGCCCAGACCATAGCATTTCAGCTCTCTGCTCTTTCATAGCATGGCCCAGACCATAGCATTTCAGCTCTCTGCTCTTTCATAGCATGGCCCAGACCATAGCATTTCAGCTCTCTGCTCTTCCATAGCATGGCCCAGACCATAGCATTTCAGCTCTCTGCTCTTTCATAGCATGGCCCAGACCATAGCATTTCAGCTCTCTGCTCTTCCATAGCATGGCCCAGACCATAGCATTTCAGCTCTGTGCTCTTCTATAGCATGGCCCAGACCATAGCATTTCAGCTCTCTGCTCTTTCATAGCATGGGACAAAGTTAGAGATGTAAATGTGTCACCAAATTCACCAAAGCCCTCTTTTAAGAACACAAATATGTGACAGGTCTGCAGAAACAGTGATGTAACTGACCTAATCCTAACCCAGAACTGTCTAATGTTTAATCGTATCTTGCAACCAGTTAGGAAAAGGGCACAAACCATAAACACCTCCCAGCATCCTTCCCCTGTCAGAAAGACAATATGCTGAATACACTGCAACACGCAGCTGCTGGGCTAACAAACATGTCCATGAAAAACGCTGCATAGTCATGTCCATGAAAAACGCTGCATAGTCATGTCCATGAAAAACGCTGCATAGTCATGTCCATGAAAAACGCTGCATAATCAGTCATGCATGTTTCTGCTGCTGAGCGTGTGGGACGGCACTGAAACCGTTCCACATAAATACAGAAATAAGAACCCCTCGCCGGACTTGGAATAAGTCTTTAATAAAGCACTATTCATATAAAACGCATTTCACAAACAATACTATTTCTTTGCCATTTGCATTACATTTTTATTACCTACAGAAGGTAGGCAGGCTACAAACATTTTTGACAAAAAAAGAAGGGAGACCAGAATAGAAATGGAGAAAGCCTGAAGTTACTGTGGAAATATATATATATATATATATATATATATATATATATATATATATATATACCTGTATAGGTGTGTGTATATATATATATATATATAGGTGTGTGTGTATATGTGTATATATATATATATATATATATATATATATATATATATATATATATACAGGTGTGTGTGTATATATATATATATATATATATATATATACAGGTGTGTGTGTATATATATATATATATGTGTGTGTATATGTGTATATATATATATGTATGTATATGTATGTATATATATGTATTTATATATATATGTATATATATATAAATAATGTGTCTATAAAGGTCTGTTCCATCTTTGGAAACTGAAATGCAATCCCTGAGCTATCCATTGCATCACTGAACATTTCAAATAAAAGTACATTATGTCGGATTACTTTTTTCATATACTAATTGTTGATGACAGCCCTGTATCTTTGCCCTGTAGAGCACAAAAAATAACCCATGAATATCTCACTGATATTTCTGTTCCCTGATAAATGGAACGACTGCAATTAAATTACAAAAAAAGAAAATAAACTGTGTGCGTTGGCCTCTGAAAAGGGTAGAATATGAACATATTGTACATTTTTTAATATTTACTTTGTTTCACTAATAATACAATGACAGAGCATAACTACAATAATTACTTCTATAACAGATTACACAAAATATATAAACATATTTAAGTCAAAAAATATATATTTTTTAATGTTTCATCATATCTGTTATGGTACATTGCACACAGTTTTACAGCCTAGCTTCCAAAAAGTGCAATTATTTCACAAACCAAACCTGAGCAGGAGAGAGTTGTCGTTCATGCATATAGAGTTACATGTGAAGGCACTTGGGAGAGGCGCTGGCTGATATGCACAGTAATTCTCTTAGAGGAGTTTGATTGATTTAGGGCTCGGCCGTCTGGACCTTCCCGGAGACGGTGCTGACTGACTCTCTGAGCCGCGGCTCCTGGCGACAGCAGCGGCTCTGGCCGAACTTGAACAGAGCGACTCCGGGAACCGCCAGGCTGGGGATTCCCGCCAGCAGGAAGATGATGATGGCGATCCAGCTTGGGTACAGCTCTGTGCCCAGGGTGGGGAAGTCAGTCTGAAACACCAGTCACACACATTTCTGTAATCAGCTTCATTAATGGCACTGTCTGGAATTAGAAAAATGACCAATATCCTACTGTGTCTGGAAGAATTAGTCACCAGTAAGTTCATACATTTTACATTGATTACAATTGCAAGGGCAACATGGCTCAGGCAGTAAGAGTCTTACCATGAATCTTTGGAAAAGATTAATGGTAAAAGCATTACAGACTTTACATTATTGGCATTTGGCAGACGCTCTTATCCAGAGCGACGTAGAGTTGATTAGACTAAGCAGGAGACAATCCTCTCTTGGAGCAATGCAGGGTTAAGGGCCTTGCTCAAGGGCCCAATGGCTGTTCGGATCTTATAGCGGCTACACCGGGATTAGAACCACTGACCTTCCGTGTCCCAGTCATTTACCTTAACCACTACACTGCAGGCCTCCCCAGTGTGTGCAGGTATGTAGTTAATGGGAGTGGAACATATGGAGCTACAGTGTGCAGGTATGTGGTTATTGGGAGTGGTACATACAGAGCTACAGTGTGTGCAGGTATGTAGTTAATGGGAGTGGAACATATGGAGCTACAGTGTGCAGGTATGTGGTTATTGGGAGTGGTACATACAGAGCTACAGTGTGTGCAGGTATGTGGTTATTGGGAGTGGTACATACAGAGCTACAGTGTGTGCAGGTATGTAGTTAATGGGAGTGGAACATATGGAGCTACAGTGTGCAGGTATGTGGTTATTGGGAGTGGTACATACAGAGCTACAGTGTGTGCAGGTATGTGGTTATTGGGAGTGGTACATACAGAGCTACAGTGTGCAGGTATGTGGTTATTGGGAGTGGTACATACAGAGCTACAGTGTGCAGGTATGTGGTTATTGGGAGTGGTACATACAGAGCTACAGTGTGTGCAGGTATGTGGTTATTGGGAGTGGAACATACAGAGCTACAGTGTGCAGGTATGTGGTTAGTGGGAGTGGTACATACAGAGCTACAGTGTGCAGGTATGTGGTTATTGGGAGTGGTACATACAGAGCTACAGTGTGTGCAGGTATGTGGTTATTGGGAGTGGTACATACAGAGCTACAGTGTGTGCAGGTATGTGGTTATTGGGAGTGGTACATACAGAGCTACAGTGTGTGCAGGTATGTGGTTATTGGGAGTGGTACATACAGAGCTACAGTGTGCAGGTATGTGGTTATTGGGAGTGGTACATACAGAGCTACAGAGTGCAGGTATGTGGTTATTGGGAGTGGTACATACAGAGCTACAGTGTGCAGGTATGTGGTTATTGGGAGTGGTACATACAGAGCTACAGTGTGCAGGTATGTGGTTATTGGGAGTGGTACATACAGAGCTACATTGTGTGCAGGTATGTGGTTATTGGGAGTGGTACATACAGAGCTACAGTGTGCAGGTATGGTTATTGGGAGTGGTACATACAGAGCTACAGTGTGTGCAGGTATGTGGTTATTGGGAGTGGAACATACAGAGCTACAGTGTGTGCAGGTATGTGGTTATTGGGAGTGGTACATAGAGAGCTACAGTGTGCAGGTATGTGGTTATTGGGAGTGGTACATACAGAGCTACAGTGTGCAGGTATGTGGTTATTGGGAGTGGTACATACAGAGCTACAGTGTGTGCAGGTATGTGGTTATTGGGAGTGGTACATACAGAGCTACAGTGTGTGCAGGTATGTGGTTATTGGGAGTGGTACATACAGAGCTACAGTGTGCAGGTATGTGGTTATTGGGAGTGCTACATACAGAGCTACAGTGTGCAGGTATGTGGTTATTGGGAGTGGTACATACAGAGCTACAGTGTGCAGGTATGTGGTTATTGGGAGTGGAACATACAGAGCTACAGTGTGTGCAGGTATGTGGTTATTGGGAGTGGTACATACAGAGCTACAGTGTGTGCAGGTATGTGGTTATTGGGAGTGGTACATACAGAGCTACAGTGTGTGCAGGTATGTGGTTATTGGGAGTGGTACATACAGACCTGCAGTGTGTGCAGGTATGTGGTTATTGGGAGTGGTACATACAGAGCTACAGTGTGCAGGTATGTGGTTATTGGGAGTGGTACATACAGAGCTACAGTGTCTGCAGGTATGTGGTTATTGGGAGTGGTACATACAGAGCTACAGTGTCTGCAGGTATGTGGTTATTGGGAGTGGAACATACAGAGCTACAGTGTGCAGGTATGTGGTTATTGGGAGTGGTACATACAGAGCTACAGTGTGTGCAGGTATGTGGTTATTGGGAGTGGTACATACAGAGCTACAGTGTGCAGGTATGTGGTTATTGGGAGTGGAACATACAGAGCTACAGTGTGTGCAGGTATGCGGTTAATGGGAGTGGTACATACAGAGCTACAGTGTGCAGGTATGTGGTTATTGGGAGTGGTACATACAGAGCTACAGTGTGTGCAGGTATGTGGTTATTGGGAGTGGAACATACAGAGCTACAGTGTGTGCAGGTATGCGGTTAATGGGAGTGGTACATACGGAGCTGGGGTCCCACACCAGGTAGGTCAGCTCTGAACTGACTTTGGTGACGAAGTAGAAGAGGAAGATGACCAGCATGATAAGAGGGCTGATCACCCTCCAGGTGGCCTGCCAGAAGATATTGGGCTTGTGTCCGATCATAAACTCAATATCCCTGTTAAACCTGTGGGAACAGTCAGCAGAATCAGACGTGCGTAAAAGATGGAATGTTAGCTATTGTTTGCCGACATAATATTATATTTTTTTCTGTTTGCCACTAATGTTAGCTAACATTAGATAACAGTTTGAAAAGGTAGTGTGTGGTGAACAAAAATAGCTGCTGAGAACAAAAAGAGAGAACAAAAGTTCACAGGTAAGCAACAAATCAGCTAGCTGGTATTGTTTGACCTAAGTCAATAATGACTGTTTACTGCAAATAAATTTTGCCACAAACATTTGCTGTCTTGCATGTCTGATACTGTGGAACGATTTTAACTGAACAGTTCGCACACCAAATAATTGTCAACTTTTCACTACCTTTTCGAACTGATATCTAAAGTTAACTAATGGCAAACAGAAAAAAGATTGAACATGTCACACTCCACAGCTCTGTATTCCATAGGGACTGGCCAAAGGACTGCAGACACACACGCACACACACACACACACACACACACACACACACACACACACACACGCTGGGTGGCTGTCCAGACTCACCTGTCCACACCATACAGGTAAACAACAGCCGTCATCTCACAGAAAGCGATCACCAGCAGGGGGATGGAGCCAGCGAAGCTGTCAAACAGGGCCAGCCAGTAGTTACCTGACCTCTGCACAAATATCAGTGCAAGGGCAAAGGACACCAGGCATGTGCAGCCTACAACACACACAGCTGCTATTAAAATACTGTCAAACACCGACCGCTTTCCTTACAGATGTGTCTGGTGTTAAAGAGAGACATACACCTTGAGGTGTATGATGTTCATGCATGCATCACCACTGTGCAACAGTGAGAAGCTTTTGGTATTCAAATGCTGTTTGGAAGATTTCTACCAGGTGTGTACTGAATCTGGCAGGTGTTTACCTGTGAGAGCCTCTTTGGGCCATTTTTTGGGGAGGACATTGAGGTCCTGGAGTGGCACCACCACCCCCTCCATATTCCCGAACATGGTGGAGAGCCCCAGGCAGAACAGCATGATGAAGAACAGGATGGACCAGAGGGGAGAGACAGGCATCTTGGTGATAGCCTCTGTGAACACGATGAAGGCCAGACCAGTCCCCTCTACACCCTGTGGGGCAGAAACACATGCTACAACTGTTACAAATGTCCAGATGCCCTTTTGTCACATCAACACCTCGGCATTCTGCGCCCTTGCCCCAAATACATTCACCGGTGCTCTCGTAGGACGTTTACCCGTTATCTTCACCCCAACAACATTGACTCTCTCTGGAGCTGGACTCGGAACATAAAACGGAACGCTGTACAGCGCACTGCTGATTTCAACAATCTATGCCCCATAACGTCAGTGAAAGTCCCTCAGAATTATTCTACTTCAAAGAATGCATCTTTTGCTTTGCTCAATGTACGATCTCTTAACAACAAAGCACCTTTCATTAATGATGTAATTACCGATATGGGTATTGACTTTATGTGTCTTACTGAAACCTGACAAGTACCAAATGAATTTATTACAGTAAATGAAGCCATCCCATCTGGGTATGAGTTTATTGATAAGCCACGCTCCACTGGGCGTGGGGGAGGACTTGCAGTGCTCCATCGTTCCTGTTTTAAGTTTGTGCGTGTGCCCCTGCGGGATTTTTCATCCTTTGAATGTCTTGCTTTGAAATTTACTGGTAGTCTACCACTACTCCTTTTACTTATCTACAGGCCTCCTAAAGCATCTTCTGTTTTCTTAAATGAATTTTCTGAGCTGCTATCTGCTGTGTGCCCTATGTATTCATCTATCCTGGCTCTGGGTGATTTTAATATACCTGTGGATTCAAATAACTGTACCTTTGCTGATAATTTTCTTAGTATGCTAAACTGTTTTGATCTTACTCAGCACGTAAACTTTCCCACTCACTCGAAAGGTCACATTCTAGACCTTGTCTGCACTGCTGGTATCACTCCATCTGACCTTGGCTCCAAGGATCTCTCTGTCTCTGACCACAAAGCTGTCTTGTTCAATATTGCTGTTCCTGAGCCTCACCGCCGCCCCCGTCCATCACGCTCCATCATGTTTAGGAACACCAAGAACATTGACACAGCTGAACTATTAGACACGCTGCAATCCCAACTCACAGATCAGCCACTTAACACATGTCCTGATGATCTTGTTCTATTCTACAATTCTCATCTATCTAACATGTTAAATCAGATTGCCTTGTTGAAAGCACACACCGTCTCCTTCCTACGCTCTGCTCCATGGTATACACCTGAGCTGCGTAAAATGAAGGCTGCTGGCCGCCAACTGGAGCGGCTTAGCAAAAAGACTGGACTAACGGTGCACATGCAGGCATATAAAGACCATGTCCTGGCCTACAAGGAGGCTCTTAATGAGGCTAAATCTGTGCATTACACCAACATTATTGCCAGAGGTCAGAGTAACCCTAGAGCCCTCTTTTCCACAATCAACAAGATACTCCAGCTTACCAAACCCTTTCCACTCACCCCTTCAACTGATATCTGCTGTGAGTTTCTTAATTTTTTCCAAAACAAAATCAGCACTATCTACAGTCAGTTTCAATCACTCCCTACTGCTATCTCGCCGAATGGTGCTCCCATTTCCCATACCTTACCAGCTCAGCTGTTCTCTGCCTTCACACCTGTCAATGAGCACTTTGTCCATGACCTTGCCACTAAGGCTAGGAGCACTACCTGCCTCTTGGACCCTATGCCTACCCCACTGGTCAAAAACTGCCTGCCAGCTCTATGCCCCCTCCTCGTTCATATTATAAATTTATCTCTTTTAACTGGTTCTGTTCCTTGCTCACTCAAAACTGCAGCTATCACCCCTGTCCTTAAGAAATCTGGAGCAGCTGTTGATGATCTGAAAAACTATCGACCCATCTCAAATCTCCCATTCATAGCCAAACTCCTTGAGCGCACTGTTTCTTCCCAACTCCAAGAACACCTGACACATCACAGCCTATGGGAAGTGTTTCAGTCCGGTTTTAAGGCTAAGCACAGCACTGAGACGGCCCTGGTCAAGGTCGTAAACGACCTGCTCATTGCTGCTGACACAGCCCCATACCAACCAACCCGCACCCTACGCTTCACCAATACCCACCTCCTGCTCACCCCCTCTGCACATCTCCGTTCTATGGGTGACAGGGCGTTCAGTGTAGCTGGCCCCAAACTCTGGAACTCCCTCCCACTTGCACTATGGAAAATCACCTCACTGTCCACCTTCAAATCCAAGCTCAAAACTCACCTTTCCACTCGTGCTTTTCCTCCCTACTCCTAACTGACCCCTCCATCTCACTCTCGCCATGTACCATCCTATTGTTGTTGGTTGTTTTATATACTTTATTTTATTGTCTACATTTTTGTATAGTGTCTTTTAATAAGTGTACAGTGTCTGTCCCGATATGTTGTTTTATGACTGCCACTTGCCACTACTGTACAGTGTCCTTGGGTGACGTGAAAGGCGCTTTAAATAAAATGTATTATTATTATTATTATTATTACAAGAGAACAAACACATGCTAAGCTGACACACACGACAGAAACACAAAGGCACCCTATGCTAACACAATCTACAGAAACACAAGGTATGCTAACACACTACTGAAACCCACGCTATGCTAACACACTCTTCAGAAACTCACGCTATGCTAACACACTCTTCAGAAACTCACACTATGCTAACACACTCTTCAGAAACTCACACTATGCTAACACACTCTTCAGAAACTCGCACTATGCTAACACACTCTTCAGAAACTCACACTATGCTAACACACTCTTCAGAAACTCATGCTATGCTAACACTACAGAAACTCACACTATGCTAACTCATTCTACAGAAACTCACACTATGCTAACTCATTCTACAGAAACCCATGCTATGCTAACTCATTCTACAGAAACTCATGATATGCTAACTCATTCTACAGAAACTCATGCTATGCTAACTCATTCTACAGTGCAGAGAAGAGTGCTTTATCTCCAATTTCACATGAAGACAGTTAACCCCAAGCCTCCAAGGACAATGAAGCTTACGTACTTCTTCCAAACAAATGTTCAGCACATTCCTATCTGGACATACAAGGTGTGGGCAGCAGTTGTGTTGAGTTTAGTTTTAGTTTTTATAGGAGCTATATTGACTGGGTGTATTGAGTATAGAATGTTAGTTTCTAAAGGAGCTATATTGAGTGGGTGTGGTGAGTTTAGTGTTGGTTTCTACAGGAGCTCTATTGAGTGGGTGTGGTGAGATTAGTGTTGGTTTCTACAGGAGCTATATTGAGTGGGTGTGGTGAGGTTAGTGTTGGTTTCTACAGGAGCTCTATTGAGTGGCTGTGGTGAGTTTAGTGTTGGTTTCTACAGGAGCTCTATTGAGTGGCTGTGGTAAGTTTAGTGTTGGTTTCTACAGGAGCTCTATTGAGTGGCTGTGGTGAGGTTAGTGTTGGTTTCTACAGGAGCTCTATTGAGTGGCTGTGGTGAGATTAGTGTTGGTTTAAAGGTATGACAGAACGCACCTCACTGAGGAAGGTGTTCAGGTCGCAGGGCTTCAGATCCAGCCCCTGAATGATCTCAGGAGACGTGCTGTTGAGGCTTTGAACAACTTGTGCATAATTACTCTCTGTGATGTTGCCTTCAGGAAGATCAAACGTGTTCAGCAGGGCCAGGATGTTTCTACAGGAAAAAAGAGAATTTGAATTCCAGGCACATTTGAAATGAACATGAGAGTGAAGGTCCTGCCTGACGAGCTCAGAGACACCAACCTGCCCAGGCAGTCATCGTATTTCTCTGTGGCACGGAAGCCGATGATGGAGTAGATAACAGTGGCAGAGAAGACTGAGGTGAACCCATTGACCACCGAAATAATCACAGCGTCCTGCTCACAGTTGTTACTGGAAAAGAAAACTTCATTGTAGTATTATGAAAAAATAAGATGAAAAATGAAATGACACTTGATTATGAATCAGTTTAGGATTATTAATTTATTACCCTACAGTCACAGTCACTGCAGTGGAATATCCTAAAGTCATGGTCACTTACTGCACTGAGTTGTAGCTGGAGAAGGAGATGAGACCTCCAAAAGCCAGAGAGAATGAATAGAACACCTGAGCTCCTGCATCCAGCCAGGTGGATGGGTTTGCCAGCTCTGCTACCTAGAGAAATACAGATTTTTTTTTTTAATGTAGCAGATTAAAAAAACAAAAACATTCTTATTAAAATAAAATAAAAATATGCAATTAAAGGCAGTTTACTCACATCTGGGGTGAAGAGAAACTTAATTCCATCCACAGAACCTTTGAGTGTCAGTCCTCTGATCAGGAAGATGGTGAGCACGAAGTACGGCAGGGTGGACGTTATGTACACTGCCTGGGGAGAGAGGAGAGGGTGGAGTCAGGGATGAGGGACTTATTGGGGAAAGGGTAGCATACACAGACAGTGTTCTTAGGGTGGAGTCAGGGATGAGGGACTTATTGGGGAAAGGGTAGCGTACACAGACAGTGTTCTTAGGGTGGAGTCAGGGATGAGGGACTTATTGGGGAAAGGGTAGTGTACACAGTGTTCTTAGAGTGGAGTCAGGGATGAGGGACTTATTGGGGAAAGGGTAGCGTACACAGACAGTGTTCTTAGGGTGGAGTCAGGGATGAGGGACTTATTGGGGAAAGGGTAGCGTACACAGACAGTGTTCTTAGGGTGGAGTCAGGGATGAGGGACTTATTGGGGAAAGGGTAGCGTACACAGACAGTGTTCTTAGGGTGGAGTCAGGGATGAGGGATTTATTGGGGAAAGGGTAGGCGTACACAGACAGTGTTCTTAGAGTGGAGTCAGGGATGAGGGACTTATTGGGGAAAGGGTAGCGTACACAGTGTTCTTAGAGTGGAGTCAGGGATGAGGGACTTATTGGGGAAAGGGTAGCGTACACAGACAGTGTTCTTAGGGTGGAGTCAGGGATGAGGGACTTATTGGGGAAAGGGTAGCGTACACAGACAGTGTTCTTAGGGTGGAGTCAGGGATGAGGGACTTATTGGGGAAAGGGTAGCGTACACAGACAGTGTTCTTAGGGTGGAGTCAGGGATGAGGTACTTATTGGGGAAAGGGTAGCGTACACAGACAGTGTTCTTAGAGTGGAGTCAGGGATGAGGGACTTATTGGGGAAAGGGTAGCGTACACAGACAGTGTTCTCGCATCATTCACCTGTGACCAGGCGTGCGCTCCTGCATGGCCACTAGAGGGCGTACCTTGCCGGTGGTCTCTATGCCCCGGATAGCGCAGACGTACAGCACGGTCCAGGCACACACCAGACACAGAACCATCCACCACTGCAGGCCGCCTGAATCCTCTATGGCGGCCGTGCTGTTGAGTGTCTCCCTGTACCAGAAATAATCCACAGGCGAGCTCCTCTCGCATTCCTCTACCAGTCCTGCAGGGGGCGACACTCACACTGTAACACCAGCCCTGGCATGCCTGACACTGTGTTTGTGTCGTGTGTAAAGATGCAGTCTAGTATTGTGGGGACCAATTACAGTATTATCCTTGTCTGTCCCTGGAGTTACTTATTCCAGGAGTTGAGGAATCATTCAGGAATATATACTCACAGCAACATAGACACACTGTGGGAATGTTCTCTATGGGTTAGGGCTAGGGTTCTCTGTGGGATGGCTTATGACCACAGTAGACCATGTGATCAGTACAGTGCGCCTTAAATTCTCATTATTATTCTCTCTGAAATATTATTTCAAAGTGTTTCACATCCTGTTTCCATTTCCTCAATAAACAAACTCTGAGGAACACTGTAATGCCACTTCTAGTCAACTTTCTTCTTTCTTTTCCCTGCTAGACCCCCATTGGTCTGGCTTTCAGATCTGGCCACTCGAGACCGCACTCCTCTCTGTCAGTGAATCAATCCATGCCGCACGAGCAGCCTCCCTCTCCCCTGTCCTCATTCTTCTAGATATCTCTGCTGCCTCCAACACTGTGGATCACTCCATCCTCCCTGTCAGCAAAGGGGATCTGTGGCACAGCCCTGGACTGGATTGAGTCCTACCTCTCTGGTCACTCCTTCCAGGTTGCCTGGGCTGGTATCGACACCTCGGCCCCTTGCCACAGGAGTTCCCCAGGGCTCAGTCCTAGGCCCGCTTCTTTTCTCTCTTTACACTCGTTCCCTTGGCCCTGTTATCACTGCACATGGTCTATCCTACCACTGCTATGTGGACGATACCCAACTCTTCATCTCATTCCCACCATCCGATACACAGGTTTCAGCCTGTATCTCTGCTTGCCTGAGTGACATCCGGAGCTGGATGGACAACCACCATCTAAAGCTCAACCCTGACTGAAATGATATTCATCCCTGCCATTACCTGTCCCCATCTGGATCTCTCCATTTCCCTAGGGGATACCACACTCACTCCATCAACCAGTGCAAGGAACCTCGGCGTGGTGATGGACAGCAGACTGTCCCTCTCCAAGAACATTGCGGCAGTGACCTGGTCCTGCAGGTTCTTCCTCTACTACATACGGAGAATCCGCCCCTTTCTCACCCCCTACTCGACCCAGCAAATGGTCCAAGCGATGGTTTTGTCCCGCCTGGACTCCTGCAACTCCCTCTTGGGTGGCCTCCCAGCGTCTGTCATCAGACCCCTCCAACTCATCCAGAATGCAGCAGCTCGTCTGGACTTCAACCTTCCCAAACACTCACATCTCACCCCCCTGCTTAGTTCCCTCCACTAGCTGCCTGTCATGGCTCACATCAAATTCAAAACATTGGTGCTAGCCTTCCAAGCAGTTAAGGGGTCTGCCCCAGCTTACCTCCAAAAAACCATCAGACTCTACACCCCTGCCAGACCTCTTTGTTCAGCCTCCACAGGCCGCTTGCACCTCCCCCTCTCCAAACCTCCACCTCACGCTCACGACTACTGTCTGTTCTGGCTCCACGGTGGTGGAACGAACTCCCCGTGGAGGTTAGAACATCTCTTTTCTAGCGCAGACTGAAGACGCACCTCTTCAAGCTGCACATCTCCCCATCCCTCCCTACCTCCCTGTAAACTTTAATTGTTGTCTTATTGTGATTTACTTGTGTATCAGGATGTTTAGTTTGGCTAGGTAAGCAGTGTTTGGCTAGGTAAGGGGTTTGTTCATACATTTGTGTTTTACAGTATTACGATAAAAACAATTAAAAAATGATGATGATCAAATAGGCCCTGGTCCTTATCTTTGTTGTGCAGGTAGCAGTTGAAATTGTGCTTCCCTCCTGGGTCTTATCCCAGGTTATGGGTATGCACTTTGCACTTTGTTGTACATCGATCTGGATAAGAGAATCTGCCAAATGCCATGAATGTAATGTAATGTAATGTAAGGACAGAGTTTAAATTTGCAGTAAGAAAAATGTTTTTGGTAAATATTTGATTGAATGATTGACATACCAGTCTTGTCTGCATTGATGGGACAGTGGCTCCAGGGCAGGGGGTCCTGGAAGGAGTTGAATAAGTACCACATGACCCAGGCCATGATGGTGTTGTAGTACAGGCCCACCAAGAAGGACACCAGCATGGATGCGATTCCTGCGCACACACACACTGATAGTGAGATGAGTGGCTAGCAGAAGCTGATCAGTAGGCAGTGTGTTTGGATGCCTATGGGATTGCTGGTAGTGTTGCAAATTATTACAGACATATTTCAAATGTATGCAATAATACCAATGCTACTACTGCTACTACTACTACTACTACTACTACTACTACTACTACTAATAATAATAATAATAATAATAATAACACCCCAGTGTAATAAGGATCTATCTCTGTTATACTGACCCACCCCAGTGTTATAAAGATCTATCTCTGTTATACTGACCCATCCCAGTGTAATAGCGATCTATATCTGTGATACTGACCCACGCCACCTAGATAGGGGTGTATGGCCGTCCACACCCCCACACTCCCCTTTCGCAGCCGCTGGCCAATGGCAAACTCCAGGTGCAGCAGAGGAATTCCCTCCAGCACCAGCAGGATCAGGAATGGGATCATGAAAGCACCTAGGATTACAGGCAAGGACTACTCAACCCAACTTGATTAAACACAGCACTGATCTGTTCTGTAAAAAAAGATCATTTCAAATATCCACATTACAATCATTGAGGTGACTCTAATAAAGCAGTTTTTCCAGGATTTGTACTTTTTAAGTAGTTTTAAATGTAAGTTATTTTTACTTGACCACATCAGTAAGTAAGATGATGAGGCACTTTATTCCACTGTATTACTTCAAACCCTATGTGTTATCATCTGTTTTCCCATTTGTATTTTTTCACCTGGTAAATGGCCAAGACTGGGTTGCACCGGTCATATGTAAGTTTGTGGGTAGTCCTTACTAGATCCTTAGTTACCACTAGTTAGTTTCAAACTATTGCTTTACTAAATTAATTGTATTGTAAAATGAATTTAAACAGAGTGTGTAAAGTATAAAAACAAGTGTAATCTAAGTAGTTGTCGCTTAATAGTGACGATGACAAATTAATATCCAATCAATCAAAAAGCTACAATGTAAACATGGAAGTCAACTTGCATTGAGTTTAATATAACCCAAAGGCTCCTTATAGTATTGAGTCATTACATTACATTTTACATGAATGGCATTTGGCAGACACTCTTATCCAGAGCAATGTACAGTTGATTAGACTAAGCAGGAGACAGTCCTCCCCTGGAGCAATGCAGGATTAAGGGCCTTGCTTAGTGGGCGGCTGGTAGTGGTTAAGGTAACTGGGACCCGCAAGGTCGATGGTTCGATCCCAGGTGTAGCCACAATAAGATATGCACAGCCGTTGGGCCCTTGAGCAAGGCCCTCAACCCTGCATTGCTCCAGGGGAGGATTGTCTCCTGCTTAGTCTGTATGTCAGATAAATGTAATGTAAAGGGCCCAGCGACAGTGCGGATCTTATGGTGGCTATACCAGGGTTCGAACCACCGACCTTGCAGATCCCAGTCATGTATTCAGAATGCAGCAGCTCGTCTTCCCAAACACTCACACACACCCTGCTTACTTCCCTCCACTGGCTGCCTTTCATGGCTCACATCAAATTCAAATTCTAGGGTCCTTCAACACCAGCCAGTAAGACATTTTTTCCCATATTTGAGGGTTGCCAGAGAGTGTTGTCACGGTAACCTGCTAGGAGGCATTAACGTTAACACACCCCATTGTGCTTCCCTGGTGAGCCAGCAGAGCTACGCTCCTTACACAAGCATCAGCAAACGTTGACTGCGAATATAATTGAAATCAGCCTCCTTGAAAGCTTTAAACTGGAATTATTGTTTTGTTTGCCTTTGGTTATAGTAAGTTACTGATTTTTGTAGCCTATGGTTAACATTAACCCACGGTTTACACCTCCTTAGCTAGTTGTACAGTAACGTTAGGTGTAAATATTAACTAGTAGTTACGAAACTCAACATATATTAGTTTGTGTGGTGCAACCCAATTTTATTTATGTTAGTAATGCATAAATATTGATTTAGTATACTCAGATGTTATAACCAGCCCTAGGAGTGTAAACCCATCAGTGTGCAGCTAGCACACAGCGTTCACTGCCAGTTAAGGATCTTTTTGCATTTCTATGTTTAAAGATTCGCTTTTTAGAATGTACATTAACAGTACTGAGCGACAATAACAAGCACAGACCCTACAGCAGCAGAATCATACACAGGCAGGGCTTTGAGCTCATCTCTACCTGCTGCCCTCTCTGCTGTCCTGTAAAGCAACCCTCATTCTCTCCTTTTCAAACAATCCAAAAAATGGAATACATTGAATACAGCTTGATGGAAAGTTCATTGTGACAAATCAGAACATTGCAATGCCAATCAGCTTGATCTGTCTGTTGTTCTGGTACCCTTGGCACAGGTAATGGAGCACCTACCTCCCCCATGGCTCTGGCACAGGTAAGGGAAGCGCCAGACGTTGCCCAGGCCCACACAGAAGCCCACGCAGGTGAGCATGTACTGGGTCTTGTTGTCCCATTTGGGCCGGTCCCCTGCCTCCTCCAGCTCCATCTTCTCCAGCTGCTGGTGGGAAGGGATCCGCCCGTCCAGCCCCGGGTTCGGCAGCTTCAGCTTCATCTCACAGGTGTGTGAACGAGTGTGTGAATGAGTGTGTGAAACCGAGAGTGTGTGAACGAGTGTGTGAAACCGAGAGTGTGTGAAACCGAGAGTGTGTGAAACCGAGAGTGTGAACGAGTGTGTGAATGAGTGTGTGTGTGTCAGTGTCAGTGTACAGGGGAAGGCTGCTGCATTTATAGTGACCTTTAGCACCACCACACAACCCCTCATACCCCCTCCCACCTCCTGACACACACACACACACACACACCCCCTCCCACCTCCTGACACACACACACACACACACACACACCCCCTCCCACCTCCTGACACATACACACACACACCCTCCCACCTCCTGACACACACACACACACCCTCCCACCTCCTGACACACACACACACACACCTCCTGACACACACACACACACACACACACACCCTCCCACCTCCTGACACACACACACACACCCTCCCACCTCCTGACACACACACACACACACACACACAAAACCCCTCACACCTCCTCACACACACATGCCATTTCGATATCTGTGGATTCGTCTGAACAGAGAGTTATGCATTGTTCCTGGTCAGCAGAATGCAAGTGTAAAAAACTTTAATAATTAATAACTTATCTTCCAGTCCTACAGTATATTACCCCCAGAGTTAATATTTGGATCTTTAGAACAGTAAAGGCACAACTTGGGACCATAAAGATTTGCTTTATCCCTTTGCTGTGAGTCAGCATGCATTGGTACTCATACTCATATGCTACAGCATATTTGAAAAGAAAGAAAAAATCAGACTTGCTGGAATTAAATAAAAAAACATGAATGTAGATTAAAGATATAACCCTAACAAAAACTGTGTGATTCTTTAGTTTCTAAAAAGCCAAGATTCGGTCAACCTTTACCTTGGGTGAGCAAAAAAGGGGTTTGATATGCAGAATGTGCTGCATATGTGTTTGGTATCATACACAAAGCTAACTGCCCTGGGAGTATTCCTAAAGGATTGTTCCTTTATTTTTATGATGTATTCCTTGTGTGATGTGTCCTTGGCTTCTCACTGAAAGTACCTACTGTCCAAACTCAGGGTTAGGGTGGCAGGGTTGGCTGTAGGTGTGTGTGGGGTAAGGGTGTGTGGGGTAAGGAGTAGCTGTAGGTGTGTGTGGGGTAATGGGTTGCTGTAGATGTGTGTGGGGTAAGGGGTAGCTGTAGGTGTGTGTGGGGTAAGGGGTAGCTGTAGGTGTGTGTGGGGTAAGGGGTAGCTGTAGATGTGTGTGGGGTAAGGGGTAGCTGTAGGTGTGTGTGGGGTAAGGGGTAGCTGTAGGTGTGTGTGGGGTAAGGGGTAGCTGTAGATGTGTGTGGGGTAAGGGGTAGCTGTAGGTGTGTGTGGGGTAAGGGGTTGCTGTAGGTGTGTGTGGGGTAAGGGGTAGCTGTAGGTGTGTGTGGGGTAAGGGGTAGCTGTAGGTGTGTGTGGGGTAAGGGGTCGCTGTAGATGTGTGTGGGGTAAGGGGTAGCTGTAGGTGTGTGTGGGGTAAGGGGTTGCTGTAGGTGTGTGTGGGGTAAGGGGTAGCTGTAGATGTGTGTGGGGTAAGGGGTAGCTGTCGGTGTGGGTGGGGTAAGGGGTAGCTGTAGGTGTGTGTGGGGTAAGGGGTAGCTGTAGATGTGTGTGGGGTAAGGGGTAGCTGTAGGTGTGTGTGGGGTAAGGGGTAGCTGTAGGTGTGTGTGGGGTAAGGGGTAGCTGTAGATGTGTGTGGGGTAAGGGGTAGCTGTCGGTGTGTGTGGGGTAAGGGGTAGCTGTAGATGTGTGTGGGGTAAGGGGTAGCTGTAGATGTGTGTGGGGTAAGGGGTAGCTGTAGGTGTGTGTGGGGTAAGGGGTAGCTGTAGATGTGTGTGGGGTAAGGGGTAGCTGTAGGTGTGTGTGGTGTAAGGGGTAGCTGTAGGTGTGTGTGGGGTAAGGGGTAGCTGTAGGTGTGTGTGGGGTAAGGGGTAGCTGTAGGTGTGTGTGGGGTAGGGGTAGCTGTAGATGTGTGTGGGGTAAGGGGTAGCTGTAGATATGTGTGGGGTAAGGGGTAGCTGTAGATGTGTGTGGGGTAAGGGGTAGCTGTAGGTGTGTGTGGGGTAAGGGGTAGCTGTAGATATGTGTGGGGTAAGGGGTAGCTGTAGGTGTGTGTGGTAAGGGTTAGCTGTAGATATGTGTGGGGTAAGGGGTAGCTGTAGATGTGTGTGGGGTAAGGGGTAGCTGTAGATGTGTGTGGGGTAAGGGGTAGCTGTAGATGTGTGTGGGGTAAGGGGTAGCTGTAGATATGTGTGGGGTAAGGGGTAGCTGTAGATGTGTGTGGGGTAAGGGGTAGCTGTAGATGTGTGTGGGGTAAGGGGTAGCTGTAGGTGTGTGTGGGGTAAGGGGTAGCTGTAGATGTGTGTGGGGTAAGGGGTAGCTGTAGGTGTGTGTGGGGTAAGGGGTAGCTGTAGATGTGTGTGGGGTAAGGGGTAGCTGTAGGTGTGTGTGGGGTAAGGGGTAGCTGTAGGTGTGTGTGGGGTAAGGGGTAGCTGTAGATATGTGTGGGGTAAGGGGTAGCTGTATATGGGGTTGGGGTTGTGAGTGTGTATTCTAGAACACACTATAGCACAGGGGTGTCAAAATTCCCTGGGGGCCACAGTGTCTACTGTGTTTTTGCGATTCCTTTCGATCAGCAGTCAGTTAAGGGCTTGAGAACAGGGAGTGTGGATTCTTTAGCCAATCAATGACTTAAATGAACCACTGGTGCCGAGAAGCAGTTGACACTGTGGCCCTGTTGTGGGAATGGTGCCTCTTCAACACGAGGCCTGACATGTGTATCTCACCTTCATATCTGGAGCTGATGTAGGAGAGCTGAATGAGCCACTCATAAACACTTCCTCTTTAAAATGTAGACACTTAAAAAACTGGTTATTACTTCAGGTTGACAGCTTGAGGTTTAACGGTTCATACAAGAGCCTTTTCTGCTTCAACTGACCTGAAACATCTCCCATCTTGTTCCTCTCAGGATGAAGTGTTTTTTGTTGAAAATAAAATCATTTGTAGTTAAAATGAGAGAAAACATCTACACTTTACTGGTCTGGACTTTATCAGTTTTATAACCTTGCTGATAACTTCCAACATCACACAGAGCCCCCAGCCTGCATTGCACTTTGAATTATGCCCTTAATGTTGAAGCTTTCTCAGTGAAGCATGTTGTTTTCTTCCTGGAACTAAATAAAGACCACAGCTGCAATATTGTAAATTCACCCATATTTTGTGTTCTTTGCATACATAGAATTGATGCATATTTGGCAAAAATATTGACACATAAATGACACTTAAGAGCAAAGCTCATTTGGACAATGTTTTACTTCTAGGATGAAACTGATACAATTAACATTTACACAGTAAACTAAATTTTATAGACTCCATAGTTGCCAAAATGGTTCATATGACTAAAACACTGTGGCAGAGACTGTACTGAGAGAATCTCCTTCCCTGTTCCTGCAGCCTCGGTTCCTGATGAACTTGTACAGAGCAACCAATGGGATCGTAATGCTAGGAACTCCGGCTAAGATGAAGATGATGGTGTAGATCCAGTCTGGATAGGCCAGCTTCTCCAGTGTAGGAAATCCCTCCTGCAGTCAGAACCACAAAAGCCACAATCAAACCAATAACAACTTCTCTATGGCACAAATCCAGTTTGCTAACATGACATTACACAAATTTTGAATAAACCAATATAAAACGTATTATGTGTGCTCTGTAGCATTATCTCTTTTCACCTCTGGAGAAGAACATGACAACTGCATAGCAGTGGTACATATGGAGCTACAGTGTGTGCAGGTATGTGGTTATTGGGAGTGGAACATACAGAGCTACAGTGTGCAGGTATGTGGTTATTGGGAGTGGTACATACAGAGCTACAGTGTGCAGGTATGTGGTTATTGGGAGTGGTACATACAGAGCTACAGTGTGTGCAGGTATGTGGTTAATGGGAGTGGTACATACAGAGCTACAGTGTGTGCAGGTATGTGGTTATTGGGAGTGGTACATACAGAGCTACAGTGTGTGCAGGTATGTGGTTATTGGGAGTGGTACATACAGAGCTACAGTGTGCAGGTATGTGGTTATTGGGAGTGGTACATACAGAGCTACAGTGTGCAGGTATGTGGTTATTGGGAGTGGTACATACAGAGCTACAGTGTGTGCAGGTATGTGGTTAATGGGAGTGGTACATACAGAGCTACAGTGTGCAGGTATGTGGTTATTGGGAGTGGTACATACAGAGCTACAGTGTGTGCAGGTATGTGGTTATTGGGAGTGGTACATACAGAGCTACAGTGTGCAGGTATGTGGTTATTGGGAGTGGTACATACAGAGCTACAGTGTGTGCAGGTATGTGGTTATTGGGAGTGGAACATACAGAGCTACAGAGTGTGCAGGTATGTGGTTATTGGGAGTGGTACATACAGAGCTACAGTGTGTGCAGGTATGTGGTTATTGGGAGTGGTACATACAGAGCTACAGTGTGCAGGTATGTGGTTATTGGGAGTGGTACATACAGAGCTACAGTGTGTGCAGGTATGTGGTTAATGGGAGTGGTACATACAGAGCTACAGTGTGTGCAGGTATGTGGTTATTGGGAGTGGTACATGCAGAGCTACAGTGTGCAGGTATGTGGTTATTGGGAGTGGTACATACAGAGCTACAGTGTGTGCAGGTATGTGGTTATTGGGAGTGGTACATACAGAGCTACAGTGTGTGCAGGTATGTGGTTATTGGGAGTGGTACATACAGAGCTACAGTGTGCAGGTATGTGGTTATTGGGAGTGGTACATACAGAGCTACAGTGTGTGCAGGTATGTGGTTATTGGGAGTGGTACATACAGAGCTACAGTGTGTGCAGGTATGTGGTTATTGGGAGTGGTACATACAGAGCTACAGTGTGCAGGTATGTGGTTATTGGGAGTGGTACATACAGAGCTACAGTGTGTGCAGGTATGTGGTTATTGGGAGTGGTACATACAGAGCTACAGTGTGCAGGTATGTGGTTATTGGGAGTGGTACATACAGAGCTACAGTGTGTGCAGGTATGTGGTTATTGGGAGTGGTACATACAGAGCTACAGTGTGCAGGTATGTGGTTATTGGGAGTGGTACATACAGAGCTACAGTGTGCAGGTATGTGGTTATTGGGAGTGGTACATACAGAGTTACAGTGTGCAGATATGTGGTTATTGGGAGTGGTACATACAGAGCTACAGTGTGCAGATATGTGGTTATTGGGAGTGGTACATACAGAGCTACAGTGTGCAGGTATGTGGTTATTGGGAGTGGTACATACAGAGCTACAGTGTGCAGGTATGTGGTTATTGGGAGTGGTACATACAGAGCTACAGTGTGCAGGTATGTGGTTATTGGGAGTGGTACATACAGAGCTACAGTGTGTGCAGGTATGTGGTTATTGGGAGTGGTACATACAGAGCTACAGTGTGCAGGTATGTGGTTATTGGGAGTGCTACATACAGAGCTACAGTGTGCAGGTATGTGGTTAATGGGAGTGGTACATACAGAGCTACAGTGTGTGCAGGTATGTGGTTATTGGGAGTGGTACATACAGAGCTACAGTGTGTGCAGGTATGTGGTTATTGGGAGTGGTACATACAGAGCTACAGTGTGTGCAGGTATGTGGTTATTGGGAGTGGAACATACAGAGCTACAGTGTGTGCAGGTATGTGGTTATTGGGAGTGGTACATACAGAGCTACAGTGTGTGCAGGTATGTGGTTATTGGGAGTGGTACATACAGAGCTACAGTGTGCAGGTATGTGGTTATTGGGAGTGGTACATACAGAGCTACAGTGTGTGCAGGTATGTGGTTATTGGGAGTGGTACATGCAGAGCTACAGTGTGTGCAGGTATGTGGTTATTGGGAGTGGTACATACAGAGCTATAGTGTGCAGGTATGTGGTTATTGGGAGTGGTACATACAGAGCTACAGTGTGCAGGTATGTGGTTATTGGGAGTGGTACATACAGAGCTACAGTGTGTGCAGGTATGTGGTTATTGGGAGTGGTACATACAGAGCTACAGTGTGCAGGTATGTGGTTATTGGGAGTGGTACATACAGAGCTACAGTGTGCAGGTATGTGGTTATTGGGAGTGGTACATACAGAGCTACAGTGTGTGCAGGTATGTGGTTATTGGGAGTGGTACATACAGAGCTACAGTGTGCAGGTATGTGGTTATTGGGAGTGGTACATACAGAGCTACAGTGTGCAGGTATGTGGTTATTGGGAGTGGTACATACAGAGCTACAGTGTCTGCAGGTATGTGGTTATTGGGAGTGGTACATACAGAGCTACAGTGTGCAGGTATGTGGTTAATGGGAGTGGTACATACAGAGCTACAGTGTGCAGGTATGTGGTTATTGGGAGTGGAACATACAGAGCTACAGTGTGTGCAGGTATGCGGTTAATGGGAGTGGTACATACGGAGCTGGGGTCCCACACCAGGTAGGTCAGCTCTGAACTGACTTTGGTGACGAAGTAGAAGAGGAAGATGACCAGCATGATAAGAGGGCTGATCACCCTCCAGGTGGCCTGCCAGAAGATATTGGGCTTGTGTCCGATCATAAACTCAATATCCCTGTTAAACCTGTGGGAACAGTGAACGGAATCAGCACTGGCCTGGTCATCTTTCCAGCCTGTATTGTAGGAATTGGCAAAAAGACTGGAGTTATGGTCTAATAACAGAATTGGCTCAGTAACAGTCACACACCAGCAAGGTACATAGCTTATTGCAGATGCGGATCTCAGAGACTTGAGTGAGTACACGGACCTGTCAATTCCATACAAATAAACCACTCCCATCATCTCACAGAAGGCAATGATGAGCAGGGGGATGGAGCCAGCAAAGCTGTCAAACAGGGCCAGCCAGTAGTCACCTGAACCCTGCACAAATATCAGAGCAAAGCCGCAGGAGAACAGACATATGGAACCTGAAAAACAGACAGGTCCACTATCACACCTGTACACAGGTTCCACACAGGTGTGTGATGTCACAGGGGGAACAGGAGAAGCTCTGCTATATAGCATTAGGTTGAAAATATGACACAAATGGATAGCATTGAAATATTTTATTCTGAATCAAAGGAAAGTATCAATGACTCAAATGACTCTGGTGAGTCTGTAGAAGACATATTTGCTGATCCTGATCCTTTCAGGTTTAAGCCAGAGGCTGATACAGTAGATTAGAGTCTAACTGTGTGAGCTCTATCAATGGCTAGAGCCGCAGCTGCATGCAGAGCTTAACTGACAAATAACAACGTATGTGTTAGCCATACAGTGCATCCGGAAAGTATTCACAGCGCTTCACTTTTCCCACATTTTGTTATGTTACAGCCTTATTCCAAAATGGAATAAATTCATTTTTTTCCTCAAAATTCTACACACAACACCCCATAATGACAAGATGAAAGAAGGTTTTTTGAAATTTTTGCAAATTTATTAAAAATAAAAAACTAAGAAATCACATAAGTACATAAGTATTTACAGCCTTTGCCATGAAGCTCAAAATTGAGCTCAGGTGCATCCTGTTTCCACTGATCAACCTTGAGATGTTTCTACAGCTTAATTGGAGTCCACCTGTGGTAAATTCAGTTGATTGGACATGATTTGGAAAGGCACACACCTGACAGTGCCTGTCGGAGCACAAACCAAGCATGAAGTCAAAGGAATTGTCTGTAGACCTCCGAGACAGGATTGTCTTGAGGCACAAATCTGGGGAAGGGTACAGAAAAATTTCTGCTGCTTTGAAGGTCCCAATGAGCACAGTGGCCTCCATCATCCATAAATGGAAGAAGTTCGGAACCACCAGGACTCTTCCTAGAGCTGGCCGCCTGTCTAAACTGAGCAATGGGAGAAGGGCCTTAGTCAGGGAGGTGACCAAGAACCCGATGGTCACTCCTGTCAGAGCTCCAGCGTTCCTCTGTGGAGAGAGGAGAACCTTCCAGAAGGACAACCATCTCTGCAGCAATCCACCAATCAGGCCTGTATGGTAGAGTGGCCAGACGGAAGCCACAGGCACATGTCAGCCTGCCTGGAGTTTGCCAAAAGGCACCTGAAGGACTCTCAGACCATGAGAAACAAAATTCCCTGGTCTGATGAGACAAAGATTGAACTCTTTGGCATGAATGCCAGGCATCATGTTTGGAGGAAACCAGGCACCGCTCATCACCTGGCCAATACCATCCCTACAGTGAAGCATGGTGGTGGCAGCATTATGCTGTGGGGCTGTTTTTCAGCGGCAGGAACTGGGAGACTAGTCGGGATTGAGGGAAAGATGAATGCAGCAATGTACAGAGACATCCTGGATGAAAACCTGCTCCAGAGCGCTCTTGACCTCAGACTGGGGTGACGGTTCATCTTTCAGCAGGACAACGACCCTAAGCACACAGCCAAGATATCAAAGGAGTGGCTTCAGGACAACTCTGTGAATGTCCTTGAGTGGCCCAGCCAGAGCCCAGACTTGAATCCGATTGAACATCTCCGGAGCGATCTGAAAATGGCTATGCACCGAAGTTCCCCATCCAACCTGATGGAGTTTGAGAGGTGCTGCAAAGAGGAATGGGCGAAACTGCCCAAAGATAGGTGTGCCAAGCTTGTGGCATCATATTGAAAAAGACTTGAGGCTGTAATTGCTGCCAAAGGTGCATTGACAAAGTATTGAGCAAAGGCTGTGAATACTTATGTACATGTGATTTCTTTGTTTTTTATTTTTAATAAATTTGCAAAAAAAAACAAAAAAAAAAACTTCTTTCATGTTGTCATTATGGGGTGTTGTGTGTAGAATTTTGAGGAAAGTAGATTCTTAGTTTTTGCTTGAAACAGTGGATATGAGTGTGGTGGGAAGTGGGGATGAGTGTGTGGTGGTGATAAATCTTGGGTATAAACCTTTTACCCATTTCACTCACCAGTGATTGCCTCTTTGGGACATTTTTTTGGAAGAAGATTGAGGTCCTGCAGCGGCACTAACACCCCCTCCATATTCCCGAACATGGAGGAGAGCCCCAGGCAGAACAGCATGATGAAGAACAGAATGGACCAGAGGGGAGAGACAGGCATCTTGGTGATAGCCTCTGTGAACACGATGAAGGCCAGACCAGTCCCCTCTACACCCTGTGGGACAGAAACACATGCTAAATTAAGCTAACACACACAACAGAAGCACAAATGCATGCTAAAATAACTTATTCTACAGGAGCAGTTGTTTGACTAAAATCAGTCTCCAGCCCATTTGTATCTGAACAATATATATTCAGCCTGGGCAGTAGTTGTGTTGAGTTTAAAGTGTTAGCAGGTTTATGTTGAAGCTGGGTTGAGTTTAAAGTGTTAGCAGGTTTATGTTGAAGCTGTGTTGAGTTTAGAGTGTTAGCAGGTTTAAGTTGAAGCTGGGTTGAGTTTAAAGTGTTAGCAGGTTTATGTTGAAGCTGGATTGAGTTTATATTCATGTATAGCCATGTTCATCCATTTATGTATATTGGCACCTGACCTGCCTCATTACAGTTCGAAATCACTAGCTTTGCAAAAATATTCAAATGCAGAGTTCCTTGTGAAGTGGGAAGCTTCTCGCTCCAACATCGGAGCTGGGTGCTACGAGCTCTCCAGTGGTTCACCGTTAGTAATTGGACAAGAGCCTGCAGCAAGCTGTGACACAGTGCATGCACAAGGGCACAGATGCCTCTTTTTGGACAGAGACGCGATATACAAACAGTCTACATTCCGGATTTGTGAGCTTCGCTTAATAATTAACAGTTTCTGTTAGGTCTGAAAATAAATGGTTGTTTGTGCATCATCTAGGTGGGTAATATCAAAAAAAGGGTAATATAAACAATATGAATAAATGTAAATAATAGGCTACATTGTTTACAGAGGACAGGGAGGATAAGATGATTGTGGCTGCAGGCCGTTGACAACATAGCAGCATCGAACAATCTCCCTTCTCCCAAACTAATACTACACTATATATAAGGTTATGTTCTTGGACACATTTGACCACAGTTAATGTCATCATTAACTGTTAGGTCAAATGTTAAAGCAAAATTGCTATTTATTTTCATTTTTTACTGTTTATGAATCATATAAAAAAGGAAAGTTTGGGAACCCTTTTTGATTATTCTTTGTTACTGTTTATATGATTACTAAGGCACTGACCCATTAGGGCTCATTAGGGCTTCAGTCAGGTGAGGATAAATCCTGGGCTGAACTTTTTATTCTGAAGTAACCCCATGCCTCCTAATGCATCCAACAGCAGTGGCTGTTCTGTCTGGTGTTAACACCCATGGGGTCCTCTAAACAGTTGTCCAAGGATGTCAGAATGAACATGGTTCATTTCCACCAAGAAGGAGAAGGCTAGCTATTTCCACCGTCAGAAACATTATTAGAAAATGGAAGATAAATGGTTGAAGTCAAGGCAAGGCCTGGAAGACCAAGAAAGATTTCAGACAGAATGACCCGAGACCTGGTGAGAAATACTCAGAAGAACCCACACATCTGCAAAAAGGAGTAACGAAGTCTAGTTGTTCACAGGACAACAATAAAACATTTAAACAACAAACACTGCGACATAATAAAACTACAAAATGACGATGCCAGATTAAAGACTCTCTGCTAGCGAGAACAGCAGTTTAGATTCTGACATACATTTTGTCTCAAATTCCTGAATAGTAGAAGCCTCATCTTTAATATAAGTCTTCAACCATGTGTGTGCAGTAAATTGTTTTTTTGAGATATTGACACATTTATAGGACCAGTACAGAAAAGGCTGGAATTGCCTCCTTGGGGGCCAGGCAAGTGGAAAGGGTTCAGCATGGAGGTGGATCCATTATGGAGGAGGATCCATTATGGAGGTGGATCCATTCTGGAGGAGGATCCATTATGGAGGTGGATCCATTCTGGAGGAGGATCCATTATTACATTATTGGCATTATGGAGGAGGATCCATTATGGAGGTGGATCCATTATGGAGGTGGATCCATTATGGAGGTGGATCCATTATGGAGGTGGATCCATTATTACATTATTGGCATTATGGAGGAGGATCCATTATGGAGGTGGATCCATTATGGAGGAGGATCCATTATGGAGATGGATCCATTATGGAGGTGGATCCATTATGGATGTGGATCCATCATGGAGGTGGATCCATTATGAAAGGGAGGTGGATCCATTATGAAAGGGAGGTGGATCCATTATGGAGGCAGATCCATTATGGAGGTGGATCCGTTATGGAGGTGGATCCATCATGGAGGTGGATCCGTTATGGAGGTGGATCCATTATGGAGGTGGATCCATTATGGAGGTGGATCCGTTATGGAGGTGGATCCATTATGGAGGTGGATCCGTTATAGAGGTGGATCCATTATGGAGGTGGATCCATTATGGAGGTGGATCCATGATGGAGGTGGATCCATTATGGAAGTGGATCCATTGTGCTTTGGGGTTGTGTGGCAGCTGGGGGTGCAGGAAATATTGTGCAAGTGGAAGGAAGAATGGATTCCACCAAATATCAAGAAATTCTACAGGCTAATGTTTGAAGGTCAGTCCAAACATTGAAGTTGAAGAGAGGTTGGTCATTCCAGCAAGACAATGATCCACAGCATACCTCAAAATCAACCATGAAGTACCACCAGGAAGACAGATGAAGGTTTTGGAATGGAAGACAGATGGAATGGCCACCACGGTCCCCAGACCTCAAACCCCACACCCCTCAGATGTCAAACCTGCTGGACATGCTGTGGCAGCCAGCGGGGACGGCCCCAGGGAGAGGTAATAGATGGACAATACGTCAGGTTGCAGTGAAATTGAATTGACTCTTAGCTGGCTACAGGAAACATTTGCAAGCGGTTATATTTGCCAGAGGAAGAGTTCCCAAACTTTTTGTATTATTTTGAAACTGTAAAAAATGTAATTGAAAATCAAAAATTTCCATTAAAATTTTCTCCAGGTTTTAAGTTGTTGCCATGGTGAAATAAATAAACAAGCCCATGTCTGTGCATATACAAGAATGTGTAACATTTCAGGGTGGTAAACACCCAAGGCTGAAACCCAGCAGTGGTGAGTTTAGTTCCAGTTTATATAGGAGCTATATTGAGTGGGTGTGGTGAGTTTAATGTTGGTTTCTATAGGAGCTATATTGAGTGGCTGTGGTGAGTTTAATGTTGGTCTCTATAGGAGCTGTATTGAGTGGGTGTGTTGAGGTTAGTGTTGGTTTCTGTCATGGTTTTCACTGTCTACTTCTGGGAATTCCAGAATTTACCTCAAGAGGGCGTGCCGGCCAAGTTCAGCAGGAGAAATTACCTCCCACATGTGGAATGCGGGTGTAATCATGGCCGATTGCAGTCAGCTGCATGGAGAGCTATTTAAGTCTCTTCCTGGCACTGCTCTGAGCTTTGGTGTTTCAGCTTGATATGTGCACTGGGCCGGTACAGAGGTAGACAGATAGAGAGTTGTTGGAGGACTGAATTGCTTTTAGTCTTGAAAAGCATTCAGTTTAGAAATTAGATAGAAGTATAGGGACCTATATTGTTTTTCCTTTGGGTTGGTTGGTTCCTGAGAACCTTCCCTATTTTTGTTGCTTGGATCCGCTTCTGTTTAGAGGAGCGAGTGGCAGAGTTTGGCACTCAGGGTTAGCCCTTTTCGAGACTGCCTGTCAAAAATTTAATTTACTTTTTCCTGACCGTTATAGTTCAGGTCAGATTTTCGTTTGGCGTATCGCCAGGGAGTTTGGTTCCCTTTTTCAGTTATTTTCTCATAAAAAACTAAACATTTTGTGCTAGTTTGCACTTTCACGGTTTTGTTTCAGTGGGTAGTTTGCCAGGGAGTCTCTCTCCCGTTTTCTGTTTTATATTCCTCGCCTATTTTAGTGGTTATCCAACTTATCGTTGGTAACTTTGTGATCCCTTCCCGGTCGCTCTTGGTCTCCCGCCCCTGCTCCCTGACAGGTTTCTATAGGAGCTATATTGAGTGGCTGTGTAGGAGCTATATTGAGTGGCTGTATTGAGGTTCGTGTTGGTTTCTACAGGAGCTATATTGAGTGGGTGTGGTGAGGTTAGTGTTGGTTTCTACAGGAGCTCTATTGAGTGGCTGTGGTGAGGTTAGTGTTGGTTTCTACAGGAGCTATATTGAGTGGGTGTGGTGAGATTAGTGTTGGTTTCTACAGGAGCTATATTGAGTGGGTGTGGTGAGGTTAGTGTTGGTTTCTACAGGAGCTCTATTGAGTGGCTGTGGTGAGGTTAGTGTTGGTTTCTACAGGAGCTCTATTGAGTGGCTGTGGTGAGGTTAGTGTTGGTTTCTACAGGAGCTCTATTGAGTGGCTGTGGTGAGATTAGTGTTGGTTTCTACAGGAGCTCTATTGAGTGGCTGTGGTGAGGTTAGTGTTGGTTTCTACAGGAGCTATATTGAGTGGCTGTGGTGAGGTTAGTGTTGGTTTCTACAGGAGCTCTATTGAGTGGGTGTGGTGAGGTTAGTGTTGGTTTCTACAGGAGCTCTATTGAGTGGGTGTGGTGAGGTTAGTGTTGGTTTCTATAGGAGCTCTATTGAGTGGGTGTGGTGAGTTTAGTGTTGGTTTCTACAGGAGCTCTATTGAGTGGCTGTGGTGAGATTAGTGTTGGTTTCTACAGGAGCTCTATTGAGTGGCTGTGTTGAGTTTGGTTTTGGTTTAAAGGTATGACAGGACGCACCTCACTGAGGAAGGTGTTCAGGTTGCAGGGCTTCAGATCCAGTCCCTTAATGATCTCAGGAGACGTGCTGTTGAGGCTTTGAACAACTTGTGCATAATTACTCTCTGTGATGTTGTCTTCAGGAAGATCAAACGTGTTCAGGAGGGCCAGGATGTTTCTACAGAAATGAGAAACAAGTAAACATGTTCAAAATTTGGTATACTCACTTTTACCCAGGATAGCTAAAGATGCACATACTTTTACCCAGGATAACAAGACACACACACTTTTACCCAGGATAACTAAAGACACACACACTTTTACCCAGGATAATCAAAGACACACCCTGCAAAACAAGCATCCAGTCGTTGTCTGGCACGGAAGCCAATGATGGAGTAGATCACAGTAGCTGCATAAATTGAGGTGAAACCGTTGATGACTGATATAATCACAGCATCCTGCTCACAGTTGTTACTGGGGGATAAAAAAAGAGATACTATTAACAAACCTATTTCTGAATCTTTAAAATAAAGATTTTCTGCACAGAATATCCCACAGTCATAGCCCTTACTGCACTGGAATATCCCACAGTCATAGCCCTTACTGCACTGGAATATCCCACAGTCATAGCCCTTACTGCACTGGAATATCCCACAGTCACAGTCACTGCACTGGAATATCCTATAGTCACAGTCACTGCACTGGAATATCCTACAGTCACAGTCACTGCACTGGAATATCCTACAGTCACAGTCACTGCACTGGAATATCCTACAGTCACAGTCACTGCACTGGAATATCCTACAGTCAGTCACTGCACTGGAATATCCTACAGTCACTGCACTGGAATATCCTACAGTCACAGTCACTGCACTGGAATATCCCACAGTCACAGTCACTGCACTGGAATAGCCTACAGTCACAGTCACTGCACTGGAATATCCTACAGTCACTGCACTGGAATATCGTACAGTCACTGCACTGGAATATCCTACAGTCACTGTACTGGAATATCCTACAGTCACTGCACTGGAATATCCTACCGTCACTGCACTGGAATATCCTACAATCACAGTCACTGCACTGGAGTATCGTACAGTCACTGCACTGGAATATCCTACAGTCAGTCACTGCACTGGAATATCCTACAGTCACTGCACTGGAATATCCTACAGTCACTGCACTGGAATATCCTACAGTCACTGCACTGGAATATCCTACAGTCACTGCACTGGAATATCCTACAGTCACAGTCACTGCACTGGAATATCCTACAGTCACAGTCACTGCACTGGAATATCCTACAGTCACTGCACTGGAATATCATACAGTCACTGCACTGGAATATCCTACAGTCACAGTCACTGCACTGGAATATCGTACAGTCACTGCACTGGAATATCCTACAGTCACTGCACTGGAATATCCTACAATCACAGTCACTGCACTGGAATATCCTAGTCTTGGTCAATTACTGCAGTGGAATATCCTAAAGTCATGGTCACTTACTGCACTGAGTTGTAGCTGGAGAAGGAGATGAGACCTCCAAAAGCAAGAGAGAATGAGTAGAACACCTGAGCTCCTGCATCCAGCCAGGTGGATGGGTTTGCCAGCTCTGCCAGCTACAAGAAGCACATGCACCCCACACAAACACACACACACATTACATTGCACATTTTGTTGTTTGTTTATGCACTGCTCATACCTGAAAACTTGGTGGCAGAATTTATCTGTAACTAATCCATTAAAAGTGTAACTGAAGGAAGAAAGCCAGTAGCTACAGAAATAAACTATAATTTAAAGTCTATTTTCATTTCTGAACATTTCCTACTCTTCCTACTTATGTTAAATAATGTAAAATCCTGGCTCATGTGTGTCACACTCATTGCATTTTTCATGTTTGTATTTTGTTTTCTTGTGTTGGATGTAGGCAGGGACAGATAAATGTCCACGATTTAGGATTTTTTTTCAAAGAATACAGAAGTGCCTGTCATATATGTCATAATGAATGCAGTGTTGACGAATTAAGGGCAGTTTACTCACATCTGGGGTGAAGAGAAACTTAATTCCATCCACAGAACCTTTGAGTGTCAGTCCTCTGATCAGGAAGATGGTGAGCACCAAGTACGGCAGGGTGGACGTTATGTACACTGCCTGGGGAGAGAGGAGAGGGTGGAGTCAGGGATGAGGGACTTATTGGGGAAAGGGTAGCATACACAGACAGTGTTCTTAGGGTGGAGTCAGGGATGAGGGACTTATTGGGGAAAGGGTAGTGTACACAGACAGTGTTCTTAGAGTGGAGTCAGGGATGAGGGACTTATTGGGGAAAGGGTAGCGTACACAGACAGTGTTCTTAGAGTGGAGTCAGGGATGAGGGACTTATTGGGGAAAGGGTAGCGTACACAGACAGTGTTCTTAGGGTGGAGTCAGGGATGAGGGACTTATTGGGGAAAGGGTAGCGTACACAGACAGTGTTCTTAGGGTGGAGTCAGGGATGAGGGACTTATTGGGGAAAGGGTAGCGTACACAGTGTTCTTAGAGTGGAGTCAGGGATGAGGGACTTATTGGGGAAAGGGTAGCGTACACAGACAGTGTTCTCGCATCATTCACCTGTGACCAGGCGTGCGCTCCTGCATGGCCACTAGAGGGCGTACCTTGCCGGTGGTCTCTATGCCCCGGATAGTGCAGACGTACAGCACGGTCCAGGCACACACCAGACACAGAACCATCCACCACTGCAGGCCGCCTGAATCCTCTATGGCGGCCGTGCTGTTGAGTGTCTCCCTGTACCAGAAATAATCCACAGGCGAGCTCCTCTCGCATTCCTCTACCAGTCCTGCAGGGGGCGACACTCACACTGTACCCCACTGTGCCCTGGCTGTTTGTACTCAAAGATGATGACTTTTCAGTAAATTAATGTGCATATCTCAGTAAACTGTCTAAACTCTAAAAGTTTGGTGTGCCACAAGGTTCAGTCTTTGGTCTGTTGCTTTTTACCATCTACATGCTCCCCCTTGATGATATAATCTGTAAATACGGCATCAATTTTCATCATTGCTGATGACATACAGCTTTATTTCCCTCTTAAACCACAAGACCTCTCTCAACTTTCAAAACTAGAGACATGCCTATCAGAGATAAAGACATGGACATATTTTAACTTTTTACTCTTAAACACAGAAGCATTTTTAGATCTATACTTAATAAATTTGACTTGACTGGACGAAATACCAGTGCCAATATTTTACCAATACCTCCATCTTCAGAATGACTGATTGATAGAATGAATGGTTCATTGTTTGATTGAATGATTGACATACCAGTCTTGTCTGCATTGATGGGACAGTGGCTCCAGGGCAGGGGGTCCTGGAAGGAGTTGAATAAGTACCACATGACCCAGGCCATGATGGTGTTGTAGTACAGGCCCACCAAGAAGGACACCAGCATGGATGCGATTCCTGGCAATTACACAGTGCAGTTTGTATATTTCATAGTAAATATGTCACTGATTTGTATGCTATAACTGTGATAAACCTGTGATGTATCCATGTCCTTATTTTCAGCTGCCATTTCCACTCTGTAGTTATGTGCATTTCATGGTTTCTGTCTTGTTTTGATGTTAATACTGTGACTGCAAGTCTGTCACATGGCTGAAATACACTCACAGTCCACTAGGGACAAATTGTATGGTATACAATTTGATAACAATTGTGAAATAATTTAGTTGTAAAAGTGATATACTGAACAGCATCTGTGATACTGACCCACGCCACCTAGATAGGGGTGTATGGCCGTCCACACCCCCACACTCCCCTTTCGCAGCCGCTGGCCAATGGCAAACTCCAGGTGCAGCAGAGGAATTCCCTCCAACACCAGCAGGATCAGGAATGGGATCATGAAAGCACCTAGGATTATAGGCAAGGACCTGATCTATTATGTGCTGGTTTATAGACATCTGCTTTCAGTCATTTTGGAGAAAGTGACTGATCCTAAAGGAGGAAACTAGCTGTACCTGCACAGCACACGCCTCATTGGGCTGATCAGCACACAGCCATCACCCCCTTCACACACAGCACACACCTCCATGACGTTTTAACTCGACCAACAGGCCAGCGGAGGATGGGCATCCCCCTATAGCCAGGTTCCCCCTATAGCCGGGTTCCCCCTATAGCCAGGTTCCTCCTGAGATTTCTTCTTATCACTGTTTGAGGGTTTTTCTTCCCACTAGGGTATTTTTTTTACTTTCCACTGTTTGGGGCTATTTCTCTTTTTTCTTCCCCTCTGTTACTATGTAAAGGGTCTTTGTGACAGTTTGCTGGGAAAAGCACCATACAAATAAAATTGAATTGAGCTGTGATAAGTTGTGTGTAATCATCACCTCATTGTTCACAATGTTTCCATTTGAAATTTTTTATTTTACACATGAATTTTGTCAAGTTTCCTTCTCTGACCTTTACTGTAAAGCAACCCTCATTCTCTCCTTTTCAAACAATTCAAAAAATGGAATACATTGAATACAGCTTGATGGAAAGTTCATTGTGACAAATCAGAACATTGCAATGCCAATCAGCTTGATCTGTCTGTTGTTCTGGTACCCTTGGCACAGGTAATGGAGCACCTACCTCCCCCATGGCTCTGGCACAGGTAAGGGAAGCGCCAGACGTTGCCCAGGCCCACACAGAAGCCCACGCAGGTGAGCATGTACTGGGTCTTGTTGTCCCATTTGGGCCGGTCCCCTGCCTCCTCCAGCTCCATCTTCTCCAGCTGCTGGTGGGAAGGGATCCGCCCGTCCAGCCCCGGGTTCGGCAGCTTCAGCTTCATCTCACAGGTGTGTGAACGAGTGTGTGAATGAGTGTGTGAAACCGAGAGTGTGTGAAACCGAGAGTGTGTGAATGAGTGTGTGAATGAGTGTGTGAACGAGTGTGTGAATGAGTGTGTGAAACCGAGAGTGTGTGAACGAGTGTGTGAAACCGAGAGTGTGTGAACGAGTGTGTGAACGAGTGTGTGAAACCGAGAGTGTGTGAAACCGAGAGTGTGTGAATGAGTGTGTGAATGAGTGTGTGAACGAGTGTGTGAATGAGTGTGTGAAACCGAGAGTGTGTGAACGAGTGTGTGAAACCGAGAGTGTGTGAAACCGAGAGTGTGTGAACGAGTGTGTGAAACCGAGAGTGTGTGAAACCGAGAGTGTGTGAATGAGTGTGTGAATGAGTGTGACCGAGTGTGTGAGCAAGACTGTGTGTGTCAGTGTACAGAGGAGGGCTACTGCATTTATACTGACCTTTATGTACACTCATACACAGTATCACTTATTTAATCTTAATGACTATTACTTGTGATCAGTGGAATGTGAGCAGGTCAGGAAGGCTGATAGCTTATCAGTGAGCTGCACAAATGGCACTGAATGTAATGACCTTGATGAGCTAATGCTAACCATGCCTGTGCAGGGGTACACATACAGACACTTCATGTCTTACAAAAAATAATATGTCAATTGCAAATATTTCAATAGATGGTAGCCCTGCTGACAAAAACAGCTCAAGCTAGGTTTTGAAACAGCTGGTAGCCGTTTGACCAGTTCAGACCAGCTCTATACTCAACATGGTTTGACCAGCTCAGGTTTAGAATGTTTTCATGCTATGTTTTGAAGCAGCTGGTAGCTGGTAATTTCTAGCTGGTTACAGCTGGATTTTACACCAGGGAGGTCTGCAGCTGACATATATCAGACACCACTGGGTTGAGCAGGAGTTTGCTGGCTATGTGTGTTCTGTGTGTGTGTAGTGTGTGCTGTATGTGTGCTGCTATGTGTGCTGTATGTGTGCTATGTGTGTGTGCTGTATGTGTGATATGTGTGTGCTGTATGTGTGATGTGTGTGTGCTGTATGTGTGCTGCTATGTGTGCTGTGTGTGTGTGCATTGTGTGTGCTGTATGTGTGTGTGTATGTGTGTGCTGTGTGTGCATTGTGTGTGCTGTGTGTGTGTGTGTATGTGTGTGCTGTGTGTGCATTGTGTGTGCTGTATGTGTGTGTGTATGTGTGTGCTGTGTGTGCATTGTGTGTGCTGTATGTGTGTAGTGTATGCTGTATGTGTGTGCTGCTATGTGTGCTGTGTGTGTGTGCTGTATGCGTGCTATGTGTGTGTGCTGTATGTGGGTGCTGTGTGTGTGTTGTGTGTATGCTGTATGTGTGATGTGCATGTGTGTTGTAGTGTTTTTGGTATTTAAATAATTAATCACCTAAGTTTGTTCGATAATTGTCTTAATTTGTGTTTTTTTTCCCTCCAAGCTCATTTAGCTCAATTTTTAGTAGGTTTTTAAAACCGACTAAATAAGTTACTGAACCCAGTTCAGTAATAAGCATCGCTATAGAAATAAGCATCGCTATAACTACAATGACCATAATCCATTGCACCAACAGACATGTGAGTTTTAAACCGAAATGAATCCCAGGAACCTACTCACACAAAACAAATAATATACCTTACCCAACCTCAATATACACAACATCAAGTATATTCCATGACAACACTCGTAAGAATCTGATCGTTAATTCACAGAATGTCATATTGGCCTCATATTGGCCACATATAAGGTTACACAAATTGGCATTAACTAATGTAGTTGTTAACTACCTACTGAAATATGTACAGCTTTTCTTATGTATTTGTACATCATTATTTCATTCTAACTACATTATTGGTTGAAAATTCATATTGTAATGAAAAAAAAAAGTTATACGTAATTATACGTTTATCCTAAGGTTATGGTTTATCCTAATGTATAATATTCATCTAATGAACACACAATTTAACAAATACATTAACTCATGAATTGTATGCTTAATTAATGCATTTGTGTGTCATGTAATCATGTTAACACTGATATTATTAATGCCAATTAATGTACTATTATTGTAAAGGGTGACCAAAAACACTCAGCACTGTGTGTGCTGATGTGCGTTGGAGTGTGTATTCTGTGCTGGTGTGTGTGTTGTCCGGTGCCGGTATGCAGTGTGTGGGTGTGTGTGCTGCAGTGTGTGTTGGAATGTATATGTGTGTTGGAGTGTCTGTGCTGGTATGGAGTGTGTTGTGGAATTTGTGTTGTTCTGTGCCGGTATGAAGTGTGTGTTCTGTGCTGGTATGAAAAGGGTGTTCTGTGCCGGTATGAAGTGTGAAGCATGGTGATGTCACTGTGCTAGTATGAAGTGTGGTGTTGGCGTGTGAAGCATTGTGATGTCACTGTGCTAGTATGAAGTGTGTGTTGGCGTGTGAAGCATTGTGATGTCACTGTGCTAGTATGAAGTGTGTGTTGGCGTGTGAAGCATTGTGATGTCACTGTGCTAGTATGAAGTGTGTGTTGGCGTGTGAAGCATTGTGATGTCACTGTGCATGCATGCTGCTATTGGCTGTGATAGCAGGCCCCTCCACTCACTGGAACAGCAGAATGAGGAGCAGTATATTTTGAGCTGATGTGAAGATATTGGTCTTAATTCATATTACATAAATTATATTAATGTTAAATAATAATATACTATTAAGTGCTTTCAGAGAATATTCACTCTTTCTTTTAGAGCATCCAGATTCAGACACACTCTGCTTTCAGCTCTGAGCAGAGGCATTGAATGGTCTATTATGCTGAACCTGCTGAGGCTTTCTGAGAGCTGGGCATGTTCTGAATATGCATTAAAGATACAGACACTCTTCTCTGGAGGAAAAGATACAGACACTCTTCTCTGGAGGAAAAGATACAGACACTCTTCTCTGGAGGAAAAGTGCAGAGTCTGATTTGCAGTGACGGAAAATGCTTGTCATGCTGAACAGTGCTGCTATAAAACCGCCCTCTCTTGATAAACTGAAGAGATTATGGGATGTTCCTGTGGCATCTCTTCAGACAGCGCTGTAATAAAAAATAAACACAATGCAACGATGATATACCACAGGTTCTCGTTCCATAACACTTAAATATACGCAATTAATACATCGGCATTGGACAGCATTTAATTACGCAATACTAATATTATCATGAATTGACTCCTGCAAAATACACTCAGCTGCCTTTTATTAGATGCAACTTCATATTAATAACCTAATAATAGCCTGTTCATCTGGACATGAATAGATTAATGTGGCTGCAGGCAGTACATAAAGCTCCATTAGTTGCTCAACCAAACTTTAGAATGGGTCAGAGTTTAACTGTGGTGTGATTAGATCTCAAACAGCTGTCCTGGTATTTTCACACACAACAGCGGTGATATTGGCTCAGGCAGTAAGAGCAGTCGGAGGGTTGCCGGTTCAATCTCGCCTTGGCTGTGTCGGTGTCCTTAAGCAAGACACCTAACCCCCAAATGCTCCTGATGAGCTGGTTGGTGCCTTGCATGGCAGCCAATCGCCATTGGTGTGTGTATGAATGGGTGAATGAGAACCATCAATTTTACAGCGCTTTGGACAAAGGTGCTATATAAATGCCAACCATTTACTGTTTATAACAGTCTCTAAAGATTACAGTGAATGGTACAATAAACCAAAACATCCAGCGGCAGTTGGATTAATTCCACACAGATATTATGAAGTATTTTATCACACAGAGAGTGCCAAGGCATGTAACGGAGGCAGAAACACTGGGGGTTTTCAAGACCAGGCTTGCTACAGTGCAAGATACTATTAATTTCCTACACTTTAGTGGTAGGAAAAGGCGAGCATTGCTGGGCTGATTGCTTGTTCTCCCCTTTATGTTATTGTCAGGGAACTAATTCCTAATTCAGCATTGGGCCATAGGGAGCTTCAAAAGACCAGGCCTGGTCTAGAGATAAGAAACAGAGAGACAGAACTGCCAGATCTTAGACAATTTTCTTTAAGATCCCAAACCTTGCTACAGAAGCACCTGGGTCTGGCTTCACTGGTCTATTTGGAATGTTGGCTGTCTGCAGGTCTTGAGCATTTTGGGAGGAAACCAGCTGGGTTTGGTATTTTCATTCATCCATTTCCATTGTGATGTGTCTGTGTCTATGTTGGTAACCTTCATTGTTTTAAAGTAGACAAACTGTATCTTTAGATTAAAATTTTTGCTTTTCACCTGGTTGCAAATGTTTATAAAGGTTGATCCAACAAGTTTCTCTGCCTATCTCTGCCTTCTCTGCCTGAATGTGATGATTTAATTGATCATTTATACCTTTGATAATAATTACCAAATTAAATCAAAAACACATTTTACATGTTGGTTAAGTGAGGTGTCAGGTTTGGGGGACAGAGGAACCACGCGCAGACAGGAAAATAGCAGGTTTAATGACACAGGGCAGATCAAAAACGCAATCCAGAAACAGGCTATGGTCAAAATACAGGCAGACAGGTACATACAGGACACGCAGAAGAGTGGTCAGAAGACAGGCAGAGTGTGTGTGCTGTGTGGGTGCTGTGTATGGGTGCTGTGTGTGTGCTGTGTATGGGTGCTGTGTGTGAGCTGTGTATGGGTGCTGTGTGTGTGCTGTGTATGGGTGCTGTGTGTGTGCTGTGTGTGAGCTGTGTATGGGTGCTGTGTGTGTGCTGTGTGCATGCTGTGTATGGGTGCTGTGTGTGAGCTGTGTATGGGTGCTATGTATGGGTGCTGTGTGTGTGCTGTGTATGGGTGCTGTGTGTGAGCTGTGTATGGGTGCTATGTATGGGTGCTGTGTGCATGCTGTGTATGGGTGCTGTGTGTGAGCTGTGTATGGGTGCTATGGATGGGTGCTGTGTGCATGCTGTGTATGGGTGCTGTGTGTGAGCTGTGTATGGGTGCTATGTATGGGTGCTGTGTGCATGCTGTGTATGGGTGCTGTGTGTGTGCTGTGTATGGGTGCTGTGTATGGGTGCTGTGTGCATGCTGTGTAGGGGTGCTGTGTGCATGCTGTGTATGGGTGCTGTGTGCATGCTGTGTATGGGTGCTTTGTGCATGCTGTGTATGGGTGCTGTGTGTGTGCTGTGTATGGGTGCTGTGTGTGTGTGCTGTGTATGGGTGCTGTGTGCATGCTGTGTATGGGTGCTGTGTGCATGCTGTGTATGGGTGCTGTGTATGGGTGCTGTGTGCATGCTGTGTATGGGTGCTATGTATGGGTGCTATGTATGGGTGCGGTGTGCATGCTGTGTATGGGTGCTGTGTGTGTGCTGTGTATGGGTGCTGTGTGCATGCTGTGTATCGGTGCTGTGTGCATGCTGTGTATGGGTGCTGTGTGTGTGCTGTGTGTGTGCTGTGTGCATGCTGTGTATGGGTGCTGTGTATGGGTGCTAAGTATGGGTGCTGTGTGCATGCTGTGTATGGGTGCTGTGTGTGTGCTGTGTATGGGTGCTGTGTGCATGCTGTGTATGGGTGCTGTGTATGGGTGCTGTGTGTGAGCTGCGTATGGGTGCTATGTATGGGTGCTGTGTGCATGCTGTGTATGGGTGCTGTGTGTGAGCTGTGTATGGGTGCTATGTATGGGTGCTGTGTGCATGCTGTGTATGGGTGCTGTGTGTGAGCTGTGTATGGGTGCTATGTATGGGTGCTGTGTGCATGCTGTGTATGGGTGCTGTGTGTGAGCTGTGTATGGGTGCTGTGTGTGTGTGCTGTGTGTGAGCTGTGTATGGGTGCTGTGTGCATGCTGTGTATGGGTGCTGTGTATGGGTGCTGTGTGCATGCTGTGTATGGGTGCTGTGTGTGAGCTGTGTATGGGTGCTGTGTGTGTGTGCTATGTATGGGTGCTGTGTGCATGCTGTGTATGGGTGCTGTGTGCATGCTGTGTATGGGTGCTGTGTGTGAGCTGTGTATGGCTGCTCTGTATGGGTGCTGTGTGCATGCTGTGTATGGGTGCTGTGTGTGAGCTGTGTATGGGTGCTGTGTGTGTGCTGTGTATGGGTGCTGTGTATGGGTGCTGTGTGCATGCTGTGTATGGGTGTGCTGTGTATGGGTGCTGTGTGTGTGTGCTATGTATGGGTGCTGTGTGCATGCTGTGTATGGGTGCTGTGTGCATGCTGTTTAGGGGTGCTGTGTGCATGCTGTGTATGGGTGCTGTGTGCATGCTGTGTATGGGTGCTGTGTGCATGCTGTGTATGGGTGCTGTGTGTGTGCTGTGTATGGGTGCTGTGTATGGGTGCTGTGTGTGTGTGCTGTGTATGGGTGCTGTGTGCATGCTGTGTATGGGTACTGTGTATGGGTGCTGTGTGCATGCTGTGTATGGGTGCTATGTATGGGTGCGGTGTGCATGCTGTGTATGGGTGCTGTGTGCATGCTGTGTATGGGTGCTGTGTGCATGCTGTGTATGGGTGCTGTGTGTGTGCTGTGTATGGATGCTGTGTGCATGCTGTGCATGGGTGCTGTGTATGGGTGCTGTGTGTGAGCTGTGTATGGGTGCTATGTATGGGTGCGGTGTGCATGCTGTGTATGGGTGCTGTGTGTGTGCTGTGTATGGGTGCTGTGTGCATGCTGTGTATGGGTGCTGTGTGCATGCTGTGTATGGGTGCTGTGTGTGTGCTGTGTGTGTGCTGTGTGCATGCTGTGTATGGGTGCTGTGTATGGGTGCTATGTATGGGTGCTGTGTGCATGCTGTGTATGGGTGCTGTGTGTGTGCTGTGTATGGGTGCTGTGTATGGGTGCTGTGTGTGAGCTGTGTATGGGTGCTATGTATGGGTGCTGTGTGCATGCTGTGTATGGGTGCTGTGTGTGAGCTGTGTATGGGTGCTATGTATGGGTGCTGTGTGCATGCTGTGTATGGGTGCTGTGTGTAAGCTGTGTATGGGTGCTATGTATGGGTGCTGTGTGCATGCTGTGTATGGGTGCTGTGTGTAAGCTGTGTATGGGTGCTATGTATGGGTGCTGTGTGCATGCTGTGTATGGGTGCTGCGTGTGAGCTGTGTATGGGTGCTGTGTGTGTGTGCTGTATGGGTGCTGTGTATGGGTGCTGTGTGCATGCTGTGTATGGGTGCTGTGTATGGGTGCTGTGTGCATGCTGTGTATGGGTGCTGTGTGTGAGCTGTGTATGGGTGCTGTGTGTGTGTGCTATGTATGGGTGCTGTGTGCATGCTGTGTATGGGTGCTGTGTGCATGCTGTGTATGGGTGCTGTGTATGGGTGCTGTGTGCATGCTGTGTATGGGTGCTGTGTGTGAGCTGTGTATGGGTGCTGTGTGTGTGTGCTATGTATGGGTGCTGTGTGCATGCTGTGTATGGGTGCTGTGTGCATGCTGTGTATGGGTGCTGTGTGCATGCTGTGTATGGGTGCTGTGTATGGGTGCTGTGTGTGAGCTGTGTATGGGTGCTGTGTGTGTGCTGTGTATGGGTGCTGTGTGTGTGCTGTGTGTGTGCTGTGTATGGGTGCTGTGTGCATGCTGTGTATGGGTGCTGTGTATGGGTGCTGTGTGCATGCTGCGTATGGGTGCTGTGTGTGAGCTGTGTATGGGTGCTGTGTGCATGCTGTGTATGGGTGCTGTGTATGGGTGCTGTGTACATGCTGTGTATGGGTGCTGTGTGTGAGCTGTGTATGGGTGCTGTGTGTGTGTGCTATGTATGGGTGCTGTGTGCATGCTGTGTATGGGTGCTGTGTGCATGCTGTGTATGGGTGCTGTGTGTGAGCTGTGTATGGGTGCTGTGTGTGTGTGCTATGTATGGGTGCTGTGTGCATGCTGTGTATGGGTGCTGTGTGCATGCTGTGTATGGGTGCTGTGTATGGGTGCTGTGTGTGAGCTGTGTATGGGTGTTGTGTGTGTGCTGTGTGTGTGCTGTGTATGGGTGCTGTGTGTGTGCTGTGTATGGGTGCTGTGTGCATGCTGTGTATGGGTGCTGTGTGCATGCTGTGTATGGGTGCTGTGTGTGAGCTGTGTATGGGTGCTGTGTGTGAGCTGTGTATGGGTGTTGTGTGTGTGCTGTGTGTGTGCTGTGTATGGGTGCTGTGTGTGTGCTGTGTATGGGTGCTGTGTGCATGCTGTGTATGGGTGCTGTGTATGGGTGCTGTGTGCATGCTGTGTATGGGTGCTGTGTGTGAGCTGTGTATGGGTGCTGTGTGCATGCTGTGTATGGGTGCTATGTATGGGTGCTGTGTATGGGTGCTGTGTGCATGCTGTGTGCTGTGTATGGGTGCTGTGTGTGGGTGCTGTGTGAGAGTTCAAGAACATGAAGGCAGTCCACACAGATGAAGGCACAAAAAACAGAATCCAAAAACACAAAGTCAAAAGCCAGGCAGAGATCAAACCAGGAATATCCCAGACCAGACCACAGGGGTGAAGGCACGGGGTACAGGATGCTAGGACAGGGGACAGACTCAGAATTCAGGATATGACAAACTAGCGTTAAGCAAACAAAACAGACAGAAACTACACTGAAAGATATTGTCACGGCGGGGAGGACAGAGGAACCAGAAGCAGACACAGGGGTGTGGAAAATGACAGGTTTACTAGCAGATGGAGGGACAGACAGAGCGTAGTCAAAAAACAGGGGGTCAGTCCAACAAAGCAGAGGTACAGATATCCACAACGAGCAAAGAAGAGTCCAGGGAAGCAGGCAGGGGTCAAAACCAGGAAAAAAAACAAAAAAAACCAAGGGCAAGGACTCGGGAACAAGAACTAGGGGAAGGGGAAGGAATAAATGGCTCGGGAACAAAAACAGGACAAGACGAACTAGCAGCATGCAACTGAAAAGGACAGGTATAAATACACAGGGGAATGAGACAAACTAGGCGGGGCAACTAACGAGGGGGAAACAAAAACGCGGACTGGATTCACAAAGACACATGTAATACAAACGGCTCCGGACTAGGGAGTAGACAATTTGCAGAGAATCAGGAGATGCAGAGATACAGACAGGTGCAAATACTTTGCTGAAACTAAGCAAGTAATCAGTGATAGAATAGGGAGGCGGAGTTACAGAACAGAATTGAAACTGGAGATGCGTTAATAAGTTAGTTATGTGATTTTAATTACAAATACCCAAAACTAGTGAATGTTAGTTTGTTAGTTTGACAAACATATTAGTGTGTTAGTATAATTAACTGTGGTTAAAAACACCTTGTTAATAAGAGAGGTCAGAGGAGAAGGGACAAAATGCTTAAATGACAGTTAGAGTTTGCATGTTCACGTGAGTTTCCTCTTGGTACTCTGGTTTCCTCTTACACTGAAAGATATGTATGTCAGGTTAAGTATAGGCCTACTCCTGCCATTGCCCTTGACCAAGGCACTCTTGTTCCCCAGGTGCTGTTCAATGGCTGCTCACTCATATTTCTCTCAGAATTCTTCCACAAAACATCCAAATACATTTGGAATATAGAGGCAATACTAAGCTATGAATCCAATCTGTCAAGTAGCTATTTAAATGAAATGCCAACATGATGGATACATAGCCATAGCTAGCTTGGTGTGTTATATTCAAAACAACTACATAGAAAAATATAGCAAAAGGATTTAACTGATCAAATAAAAGACAGTTGTGAATGAATCAGATCCTAATTGGTGAAAGTGTGAGCGCATGGTCACAAAAACGAATCATTTGTAGATAATGGAGAATACAAAGACAGAACCAATGATACCAAGCCATGCCTGTATTTTGTTAGGGTTCGGATCAGTTTATGGGTTAGGGTTAGGGTTAGGGTTAGGATCAGTTTAAGGGAAGAAATTATTAAATAACTTAAGCACGTGTTTGCCAATCCAATTATGAGCCTTTTGATTCCTTTCAGTCTTTAATTTGATCAGTTTAACATTTTTGTTTCCTCTTTTAATGCAGTAGTTGGCAATATAGTGCAACATAAACATGGGACTTAAACATAATGGTATCCTTAGCCATTTATGGCACAATGTGGCTGAATAGGGTAAATAAACCCTCTAAACATGAAAAGCACCTCATTAAGAACAAATAAAGAATTGGGATCAACTTTGGATTTAAATTGTGGTTGGAATGAACCTGCATACTAAGGGGTCCCCCAGGACCAACGTTCCTAATCACCGGTCACACTGATGACGTACAAAGTTTCCTGCTACATCCATAGACGAGAAAAATAGCCTGTACACAGTGAATGTGAGTGAGCGTGGGTCAGTGCCGAAAGAGGTAAACTAAAACAGTAAAGTCTCAACGCCCATCTCGGGTGTAGCTGTGTAACTGAAGCTCGCAGTCAGAATTCAGCCATGGCGAAAGATATGATCCTGTATTGGGGCTCCGGTTCGCCGCCGTGCTGGCGCGTGATGATCGCCCTGGAGGAGAAGGGTTTGCAGGGGTACCACCACAAGCTCCTCTCCTTTGAGAAGCAGGAGCACAAGTCCAAAGAAGTCATGGACATCAACCCGCGGGGACAGGTACTCCTTACGTGTAGCTGATTGCTGCTACATAACTTGCGTTTAAATGACAGCGTGCGGAGCGCGTTTGAGCATTGCTCCCAGATAACTTTCTGCAGAAACATCTCTCAGTTCATGGTTGAATCTCTCGATTCAAAGAGGGAAATTATGCAAAGGGCGTTACACTCTGTTTGAACGAGAATGGCCGCATTTTCTCCAAATCACAAGTGAGCTATTTTGCTCGCAGACTAAACGTTGTCATATTTAATAATGTGAACTATGAGTAAATGGCTAGAGCGGCGGGCAATATACTGATATATATACAATATGCGGATGAATATTGCATTTTATCAAACTGGTTATTCTAAAAGACTCCTTACATAGCTCTTTTGACACTTCCCTTGACAGTTAGACTTGCTGGTTAGCTTTAAGATTTTTTTACTAAACGTCAAGGTGATGCTTTAATGTCATAATGATTGTTCGGTGTCATGACTTGACTAGTAGGCCTATGCTACAGTGCTACTAAAACTTGCAAAATTGCAAAACTGTTCTTTTTTTTCTTCTTTTTTTTTCCTTACCTGTGCGGTTTGATCCTTTAGCTCCCCACCTTCAAGCACGGAAACAGGGTCGTGAACGACTCTTACGCCGCCTGCCTGTACCTGGAGGTAAGTGTTTGCCACCGTGTTATCGAAAAAAGAGTCGATTTTATTCGCATTCTTACGTTTGTAAATATCTTCAGAAATACCGTGCAGACCATAAGTGTTTGAACCAATACATAATATGCCAATGTGTTGGCTACATTTTCTCAAGATTGCGTTAAATGCGTCAACTTTCATTTCGAATCCAGTTAAGAAACTTCTGTGGTCTGCTGAGACTAACGTTGAATACCGTAAATTAGAGTTTTAATAAAAAACGTTTTCACATCATAAATGTGTTGAATATATTATGTTGGTCAAAGCGTTAAAATTTAAGCTGGGGAAAGTGTCTGTGCCGCAGGGGGGTTAGCTCAGGTCTCACTCCTGTAGCGTTAGAAATGTAGGAATGGCATTGTCTGAGGAGGTAAGAGCAGTTGTGCACAGACGGCCTTCGAGACAGTGTCTGTGGGCTTAGAGCACAGAGTGCCTGTGGGCTTAGAGCACAGAGTGTATGTGGGCTTAGAGCACAGAGTGTATGTGGGCTTAGAGCACAGAGTGTCTGTGGGCTTAGAGCACAGAGTGCATGTGGGCTTAGAGCACAGAGTGCCTGTGGGCTTTGAGGACAGAGTGCCTGTGGGCTTAGAGCACAGAGTGTATGTGGGCTTAGAGCACAGAGTGCCTGTGGGCTTAGAGCACAGAGTGCCTGTGGGCTTAGAGCACAGAGTGCCTGTGGGCTTAGAGCACAGAGTGCCTGTGGGCTTAGAGCACAGAGTGTATGTGGGCTTAGAGCACAGAGTGCCTGTGGGCTTAGAGCACAGAGTGCCTGTGGGCTTTGAGGACAGAGTGCCTGTGGGCTTAGAGCACAGAGTGTATGTGGGCTTAGAGCACAGAGTGTATGTGGGCTTTGAGGACAGAGTGCCTGTGGGCTTAGAGCACAGAGTGCATGTGGGCTTAGAGCACAGAGTGCATGTGGGCTTAGAGCACAGAGTATATGTGGGCTTAGAGCACAGAGTGAATGTGGGCTTAGAGCACAGAGTGCATGTGGGCTTAGAGCACAGAGTGTATGTGGGCTTAGAGCACAGAGTGCATGTGGGCTTAGAGCACAGAGTGCATGTGGGCTTAGAGCACAGAGTGCCTGTGGGCTTAGAGCACAGAGTGTATGTGGGCTTAGAGCACAGAGTGTATGTGGGCTTAGAGCACAGAGTGTCTGTGGGCTTAGAGCACAGAGTGTATGTGGGCTTAGAGCACAGAGTGTCTGTGGGCTTAGAGCACAGAGTGCATGTGGGCTTAGAGCACAGAGTGCCTGTGGGCTTAGAGCACAGAGTGTATGTGGGCTTAGAGCACAGAGTGCATGTGGGCTTAGAGCACAGAGTGTATGTGGGCTTAGAGCACAGAGTGCCTGTGGGCTTAGAGCACAGAGTATATGTGGGCTTAGAGCACAGAGTGCCTGTGGGCTTAGAGCACAGAGTGTATGTGGGCTTAGAGCACAGAGTGCATGTGGGCTTAGAGCACAGAGTGTATGTGGGCTTAGAGCACAGAGTGCCTGTGGGCTTAGAGCACAGAGTATATGTGGGCTTAGAGCACAGAGTGTATGTGGGCTTAGAGCACAGAGTGCCTGTGGGCTTAGAGCACAGAGTGTATGTGGGCTTAGAGCACAGAGTGCATGTGGGCTTAGAGCACAGAGTGTATGTGGGCTTAGAGCACAGAGTGCCTGTGGGCTTAGAGCACAGAGTATATGTGGGCTTAGAGCACAGAGTGCATGTGGGCTTAGAGCACAGAGTGTATGTGGGCTTAGAGCACAGAGTGCCTGTGGGCTTAGAGCACAGAGTATATGTGGGCTTAGAGCAGAGTGTATGTGGGCTTAGAGCACAGAGTGCATGTGGGCTTAGAGCACAGAGTGCATGTGGGCTTAGAGCACAGAGTGTATGTGGGCTTAGAGCACAGAGTGTATGTGGGCTTAGAGCACAGAGTGTATGTGGGCTTAGAGCACAGAGTGCATGTGGGCTTAGAGAACAGAGTGCATGTGGGCTTAGAGCACAGAGTGCCTGTGGGCTTAGAGCCCAGAGTGTCTGTGGGCTTAGAGCACAGAGTGCATGTGGGCTTAGAGCACAGAGTGTATGTGGGCTTAGAGCACAGAGTGTATGTGGGCTTAGAGCACAGAGTGTCTGTGGGCTTAGATCACAGAGTGCATGTGGGCTTAGAGCACAGAGTGCCTGTGGGCTTAGAGCACAGAGTGTATGTGGGCTTAGAGCACAGAGTGCATGTGGGCTTAGAGCACAGAGTGTATGTGGGCTTAGAGCACAGAAGGTATGTGGGCTTAGAGCACAGAGTGCCTGTGGGCTTAGAGCACAGAGTGCATTATGGGATATTTAGTGTGCATATGCTGCCTCCTAGAGGACACACAGGCCAGCCAATGAGGGATGGTAATAACTTACAATATTAATATTAATAACCAACAATATCAATAACCAATAACCAACATGGGTAGGCGCTAAATCCACCAAAACAGAGGATTGCCACTTGAAATATTGAGTAATTAAAATCCAGGTGAATATTACCCGCTTGTGAAACCTTAAACATTCCCGATCCATGCTGATTCCATACAGAACCAGTTCCGATCACAGGGAACGCCACTGATCTTGGACGGGGCCGAGGAGCAGGCTCGGATGTACCAGCGCATGTTTGAGGCTCAGACTTTCCAGCAGAAACTCAGTGAGTCAAACCGGCAAGACTCCCACCTGTAAACCCCCCCCCCACCTGTAACCCCCACTTCCTCTGCCCCCCACCTGTAAACCCCCACTTCCTCTGCCCCCCACCTGTAAACCCCCCCACCTGTAAACCCTCACTTCCTCTGCCCCCACCTGTAAACCCCCCCACCTGTAAACCCCCACTTCCTCTGTCCCCCCACCTGTAAACCCCCACTTCCTCTGCCCCCACCTGTAAACCCCCCCACCTGTAAACCCCCACTTCCTCTGCCCCCCCACCTGTAAACCCCCCCACCTGTAAACCCCCACTTCCTCTGCCCCCCCACCTGCAAACTCCCACTTCTTCTGCCCCCCCACCTGTAACCCCCACTTCCTCTGCCCCCCAACTGTAAACCCTCCTCTGCACCTCACACCTGCTTCTTAGATAGAAGATGATGAAGATGCCTTCTTCATCCTGCAGTTGATGTCCTCTATTACACCTGGCGTGTTCCTGAAGCCGAGAGACATGATTCTGCAGTGAAGAGGAACAGAGAGGCTCTGAGTGCTGAGCTCCAGCTGTGGGAGCAACAGGTACACACACCTGTACACACACCTGCAACAGGTACACACACCTGTACCCACACCTGCAACAGGTACACACACCTGTACCCACACCTGCAACAGGTACACACACCTGTACACACACCTGAAACAGGTACACACACCTGTACCCACACCTGCAACAGGTACACACGCCTGTACACACACCTGCAACAGGTATGCACACCTGTACAGTGACCTGTAGCGTAGTGGTTAAGGTACAAGACTGGGACCTGCAAGGTTGTTGGTTCGATCCCCGGTGTAGCCACAATAAGATGCGCACAGCGAGACCTGCAACAGGTACACACACCTGCAACAAGTACACTCACCTACACTCATCTGCAACAGGTACACTCACCTGTACATGTAACTATAACAGATGCACACACCTGCAACAGGTAGGCACACACATACGAGTAACAGTTCTTCAAGGGTTCTCAATTTCTGTATGTTTACACTAGGACTCGGAACAGTACTGTCCTCTCAGGTCCACTTTTGCACTTGTTCTTGTGTTTGATTTGCACTTGTACGTTGCGTGTTGTACGTCGATCTGGATAAGAGCGTCTACGAAAAGCCACGAAATGTAATGTAATGTAACAGACACACACACCTGCAACATACACATATCTATAGCTGCAGCAGGGAGAGCTTTTGGATCCATTTTGACCAGGCATTTCTTCCATTGGCCAGGTAGGGGAGGGGCCGTTCTTGGCAGGAAAGTCCTTCTCATTGGCTGATGTCATTGTGTTCCCCATCATCGCCTGTGGAGTGCACTTTGGGTGAGCTCCACTATTTGCAATCTACTTTCTATTGGACGATGGCCTGAAGGGGGAGGGGCCTGGCAGGTAGGGGAGGGGCAGGTTGAAGTCCAGGTCCTGTTCCTGGTCCTGCTGCTGACCCGTGTCTCTCTGTGCAGGCTGTCCCAGGACAGATACCCTCGGCTGGGGCAGTACTACTCCCTACTGAAGAACCGCCCCAGCATCATGGCATCCTGGCCCCCCCACTGGGTGGAGAATCCCCAGGGCATGGACACGCTGGAGGGTCTCTGAGCCTCCGTCCCACCGTCCGTCTGCGTGTGGCTCAGTGTGTCTCTCGCTGTAGCTCGTCTGATCTGTGCTGAAGTGCACCGCAACGCCATCACCTGCACAGAGCCTGCAGCCTGAGCGGGAGCATGTGTGCTGTTTAGTGTGTCCAACGTTTTAATAAAGATATGATGTTATTCTGTACATCCATGTGTGGCTAGTTCATGAGTAGGCATGGTGAAGTGTGGCAAAGGCTTGTTGCAGGTCACCGTGACAACGCTCCCTGATGACATCACCCTCAAATTCTAAATAACCTTGTTGCCGTTGGATAGCGGCGAATTCGCCTTTAGCTGACTGGTCACACATTTGTATAACAGAGAGGCCAGGGTTCAAATACCACCTTGGACTTAGGCGGGCAGATCTTTCTCGCTACACATTCATGCACACACATAGACTCAGTGAGCACTTTATTAAGTAGACCTGTACACCAGTTTATTCATGCAAATATCCAATCAGACAATCATGTGGCAGCAACTCAATGATTAAAAGCATGCAGACATGGTAAATAGGTTCAGCTGTTGTTCAGGCCAAACATCAGAATGCAGAGGAAACGTGATCTAAGTGACTTTGACAGTGTAATGATTGTTGGTGCCAGATGAGGTAGTTTGTATATCTCAGAAACTGCTGATCTCCTTGGATTGTCATGTACAACAGTCACAACAGAGAGAGTTTACAGAGAATAGTGTGCAAATACTACTGACAGTTATGTGGGCAAAAACATCTTGTTAGTGAAAGAGGTCAGAGGAAAAAAGAAGAAACAATAAGAAACATATGCCTTAAATGGCTACTTTGTTGAGAGTTTTACCAGGAGGAGGTTAATAATGGTCTGGAAGGCATACTCAATACTCAGAATGTCTTAACCGCTGTAGAGATAGGGGATAAAGAAGTACTGGATAAATTACATAAAATAAAGACAAATAAGGCAGCAGGTCCTAAGGTCCTAAAATACTGGAATCTATCATTAGAGACAAACTGGAATTCTTTCTTGAAAATAATAACATTCCAAGGGACAGTCAACATGGTTTTTGCAAGGGTAGATCATGCCTGACTAGTCATGCCTCTGCTCACATCAAGTGTTTTGATGTGAGCAGAGCTTATGATATAATGCATTTCGACTTGCAAATAGCATTTGAAAAGGTACCGCATGACAAACTCATTATCAAAATGAGGATGGTAGGAATTACAGGAGTGGGTTCGGAACTGGTTATGGGATAGAACACAGAGTAGTAGGAGGGATTTCATCTGAGCCGGGTATTGTGGGAAATGGAGTTCCACAAGGATCAATTCCGGAACCAATACTTTTCCACATTTGCATGAATTACATTGACAGAGGCATTGAAAGTACTTTAGTTAAATTTGCAGATGACACAAAACTGGGAGGTTTAACTAACAGTTTGAATCTACGAAAGTAATCCAGCTAGATTCAAACAGAATCCAGGAAGATTTAAACAAGAAACCTGGCAAATTAAATTCATAATAATAAATGTAAAGTTCTAAATGTGGGAATGTGCACAAGTTGAAACGGTATTAGTTGATCAAAGCCTTTCAGGTTCTAGTCAAAGTGCTCTTGTAGTAAAGAAGGACAACAGGATGGTAGGATACATAGCCATAGCTAGCGTGGCTATCTGTCGGGTAGTTTAGCTCAATTAGCCAGATGAAAGCTACAGAGCAGAGAGCAATTTTCTATTTTTTAGCAGCAAATTTACCTGTCAGTTTGGAATTCTGAGAATGCTGATATTTCCAATAATGTTAGTATCTGCAAAATAAATTGTTTAAATTAGAAGTGAAGTGTGAATAGAAATGCTTATTATGGTTAGGGTTATGATGTGGGGATTTAGAGGCTATAATCCAGCCCAACGTGTGGTGTCAAATTCTGTAAAGCTGAAAGGACAAAGTATGTCCTTTATCAGGTTACTAGCCAGGGCCTAAATGTACACATGTCTGCACCTCTGAGACGCAGATGAAACAGGAACACACCCCTGTATCCACGCCGTGCCTGCACCTCTGAGAGCGCTAGGCACGGCGGCTCAATGCCGACATGGTTTTATCTGAAATCACAGTTCCCGGCAACGCCAACACTATTGGGACTTAATGGAAAAAGTGCAAAAATGTCTGTCAAACATGAACACGTGCACAAGTCATATTTTGGGCTACAACATATGGAGGGGCCGTATACTTTATTTTAATGATTTTATTTTAGCAAACACCAAAAGCATAGAGCCTGTTCCTGTAACGGAAGCCAAGTTCCCTCCCCAGCACCGTCCCACAGGCTGTTACTTATTATTATTTAGTTCCGAGTGCCTATACTTTATACTCTATGAACTGTAAGGGCAGCAATACATAAATTAAGTGGCGTTTTTATTGATAACAAAAAATGCCGCTGTTTCTAAGGGCTCATTAAACTTATAAATACGTCAGCGGTCACATCGGTGACGTAAGCAGGTTGCCTCCTGAATCCATAGACGAGAAAAGAGCCTATCGCCTACGCAGTGAATGTGAGTGAGCGTGTGTCAGTGCCGATAGAGGTCAACTACAACACTAAAGTCTCAACGCCCATCTCGGGTGTAGCTCTCCGTGTAACTGAAGCTCGCAGTCAGAATTCAGCCATGGCGAAAGATATGATCCTGTATTGGGGCTCCGGTTCGCCGCCGTGCTGGCGCGTGATGATCGCCCTGGAGGAGAAGGGTTTGCAGGGGTACCACCACAAGCTCCTCTCCTTTGAGAAGCAGGAGCACAAGTCCAAAGAAGTCATGGACATCAACCCGCGGGGACAGGTACTCCTTACGTGTAGCTGATTGCTGCTACATAACTTGCGTTTAAATGACAGCGTGCGGAGCACGTTTGAGCATTGCTCCCAGATAACTTTCTGCAGAAACATCTCTCAGTTCATGGTTGAATCTCTCGATTCAAAGAGGGAAATTATGCAAAGGGCGTTACACAAAAACATTCTGATGATAAATTCAAACGTGACAATGAGTCCGTTTTGTTAAATATGGACTTCATCAAACTAGTGTTATTCCGGAAGGGTTCTTGCATTGGTCTGTTTATAAAGTAGCCAGCTTGGCACTTTCGTTAGTTCCCTTCAGAGTAAGGCTTGCTAGTTAGCTTGCTAGCTAGCTTGCTAGCTAGCTTTAGAGATGGCTATGGCTAAACGCCAACGTGATGCTTTCATATTCATAAGGGTATTAATATCATAATGATTGCTCGGTCTCAGGACTTGACCAGTAGGCCTATGCTACAGTGCGATTAAATTAGCAGAACTCTTCTCTTGACTTAACCATATTATGGCTCTCCGGAATTGCTGCTCACTTTTTAGTTTTTGTTGAGAAACTGCTGTGTCATACTTACCTGTGCGGTTTGATCCTTTAGCTCCCCACCTTCAAGCACGGAAACAGGGTCGTGAACGACTCTTACGCCGCCTGCCTGTACCTGGAGGTAAGGTGTGAAATTAAATGTTTAGAAATACCGTGCAATCCATGAGCATTTGGACAGTGACGCATTTTTGGATTTGAAATGGAACGGTGAAAATGAGATTAAAGTGCAGCTTTAATTTACTTAATTTAGGATCTTTAAATTAGGAAAGACAGACCAATTCATACATAATTAAAACATGTGTACATTATGGTAGGATTGTCCTAAGTGTGTCAGTAAGGTCCAGTGCCTTTTATTTTGAATCCTCTTAAGAAAATGTTTAGGATATTTTGAATGTATTGTGTTGGTTAATGGCTGCTTTAAAGACTTATGAAGTCTTCTGCTGCTGAAGCCTATCCACTTTTTCACGTCACAGGTTTGACACGCTGTGTGTTCAGAGAAGCTCTTCTGCGTGACACTGTTGTACTGTGTGGTTACAACAGGTCACCTTCCTGTCAGCTTTGAGCAGTCTGGCCCTTCTCCTCTGACCTCTCTCATTAACATGTTTCTGCCCACAGAACTACTGCTCACTGGATGTTTTTTGTTTTTTGCACTATTCTCTGTAAACTATAGAGACTGTTGTGTGTGAAAATCCCAGGAGATCAGCAGTTTCTGAGATACTCAAACCACCCTGTCTTGCACCAACGATCGTTCCACTTTGATCACATTTCTTCCCCATTCTGACATTTGGTCTAAAAAACTGCTGAACCTCTTGACCACGTCTACATGCTTTTATGCATTTAGTTGCTGCCACATGATTGCCTGATTTAAATATTTGCATTTACAAGCTGGTGTAATAATGTGGTCACGGAGTGTGTATGCTATATTTATTGCTATATTACTACAATTTGATTGATTGAAATATACGGTGACACGGATGGTGCAGTGGGTAGCACTGCCGCCTCGCAGCAAGGAGGCCCGGGGCCTCTCAGTGTGGAGTTTGCATGTTCTCCCCATGTTTGCGTGGGTTTCCTCCGGGTACTCCGGTTTCCTCCCACAGTCCAAAGGCATGCAGGTTAGGCTGATTGGTTAGTCTAAATTGCCCATAGGTATGAGTGTGTGAGTGAATGGGTGTGTGTGCCCTGCGATGGACTGGCGACCTGTCCAGGGTGTATTCCTGCCTTTCACCCAATGTATGCTGGGATAGGCTCCAGCCCCCCTGCGACCCTGTTCAGGATATGCAGGTTAAGATAATGGATGGATGATTGAAATATAACCCGGATGTGAAACCTTAAACATTCCCGATCCATGCTGATTCCATACAGAACCAGTTCCGATCACAGGGAACGCCGCTGATCTTGGACGGGGCCGAGGAGCAGGCTCGGATGTACCAGCGCATGTTTGAGGCTCAGAATCTCCAGCAGAAACTCAGTGAGTCAAACCGGCAAGACTCCCACCTGTAAACCCCCCCCACCTGTAAACCCCCACTTCCTCTGCCCCCCACCTGTAAACCCCCCCACCTGTAACCCCACTTCCTCTGCCCCCCCACCTGTAAACCCCCACTTCCTCTGCCCCCCCACCTGTAAACCCCCACTTCTTCTGCCCCACCTGTAAACCCCCCCACCTGTAACCCCCACTTCCTCTGCCCCCCCACCTGTAAACCCCCATTTCCTCTGCCCCCACCTGTAAACCCCCACTTCCTCTGCCCCCCCCCACCTGTAACCCCCACTTCCTCTGCCCCCCCACCTGTAAACCCCCCCCACCTGTAACCCCCACTTCCTCTGCCCCCCACCTGTAAACCCCCCACCTGTAAACCCCCACTTCCTCTGCCCCCCATCTGTAAACCCTCCTCTGCACCTCACACCTGCTTCTCAGATGGAAGATGATGAAGATGCCTTCTTCATCCTGCAGGTGATGTCCTCTACTACACCTGGCGTGTTCCTGAAGCCGAGAGACATGATTCTGCAGTGAAGAGGAACAGAGAGGCTCTGAGTGCTGAGCTCCAGCTGTGGGAGCAACAGGTACACACACCTGTACACACACCTGCAACAGGTACACACACCTGTACACACACCTGCAACAGGTACACACACCTGTACACACACCTGCAACAGGTACACCCACCTGTACCCACACCTGCAACAGGTACACCCACCTGTACCCACACCTGCAACAGGTACACACACCTGTACACACATCTGCAACAGCAAGACACACCTACACAAACCAGTCACAGATTGACTCACCTGCAACAGGTAAAGCATCTGGAAACACAAAGTCACTGTGTGATTTGCTCAAAGAGAATTTGAGGTAGGCACACACATACCAGTGACAGATACACACACCTGCAACAGGTACACTCACCTATACATGTAACTATAACAGATACACACACCTGCAACAGGTAGGCACACACATACCAGTGACAGATGCACACACCTGCAACATACACATATCTATAGCTGCAGCAGGGAGAGCCTTTGGATCCATTTTGACCAGGCATTTCTTCCATTGGCCAGGTAGGGGAGGGGCCGTTCTTGGCAGGAAAGTCCTTCTCATTGGCTGATGTCATTGTGTTCCCTGTCATCGCCTATGCAGTGCGCTTTGGGTGAGCTCCACTACTCGCAATCTACTTTCTATTGGACGATGGCCTGAAGGGGGAGGGGCCTGGCAGGTAGGGGAGGGGCAGGTTGAAGTCCAGGTCCTGTTCCTGGTCCTGCTGCTGACCCGTGTCTCTCTGTGCAGGCTGTCCCAGGACAGATACCCTCGGCTGGGGCAGTACTACTCCCTACTGAAGAACCGCCCCAGCATCATGGCATCCTGGCCCCCCCACTGGGTGGAGAATCCCCAGGGCATGGACACGCTGGAGGGTCTCTGAGCCTCCGTCCCACCGTCCGTCTGCGTGTGGCTCAGTGTGTCTCTCGCTGTAGCTCGTCTGATCTGTGCTGAAGTGCACCGCAACGCCATCACCTGCACAGAGCCTGCAGCCTGAGCGGGAGCATGTGTGCTGTTTAGTGTGTCCAACGTTCAGAGTGAATTGCCTCTGTTTTAATAAAGATATGACGTTATTCTGTACATCCATGTGTGGCTAGTTCATGAGTAGGCATGGTGAAGTGTGGCAAAGGCTTGTTGCAGGTCACCGTGACAACGCTCCCTGATGACATCACCCTCAAATTCTAAATAACCTTGTTGCCGTTGGATAGCGGCGAATTCGCCTTTAGCTGACTGGTCACACATTTGTATAACAGAGAGGCCAGGGTTCAAATACCACCTTGGACTTAGGCGGGCAGATCTTTCTCGCTACACATTCATGCACACACATAGACTCAGTGAGCACTTTATTAAGTAGACCTGTACACCAGTTTATTAATGCAAATATCCAATCAGACAATCATGTGGCAGCAACTCAATGATTAAAAGCATGCAGACATGGCCAAGAGCTTCAGTTGTTGTTCAGGCAGAATGCAGAAGAAATGTGATCTTTGATCGTGGAGTGATTGTTGGTGCCAGATTCCTTGTGGTATATAGGAAGAACCTGCATGACCGGGTCACCGCCGCAATGTTCTTGGAAAGGGACAGTTTGCTGTCCATCGCCACGCCAAGGTTCCTTGTGTAGCATGGTTAGCTCAGCTAGTTCGCTAGTAAGCATGGTGAAGTGCAGTGAAAGCGAAGGCTGGTAGCAGGTTATCGCGACAACACTCCCTAATGACGTAACCCTCAAATTCAAAATAACGTTGTTGCCCTTGGCTAGAGGCAGGTTCGTCTTTAGCTGACTGGTAATGCGTTCGTTCAACAAATATTTGGACAAGTGAGAGGCCGGGGTTCAAATCCTACCTCGGACTCAGGCAATTTCTCACCTGTTACACTTGCACTGGGTGATGGCGTGAGTGTGGTATCCCCGAGGGAAATGGAGAGATCCAGATGGGGAGAGGTATTAGCAGGGATGAATATCATTTCAGTCTTACTTGGGTTGAGCTTTAGATGGTGGTTGTCCATCCAGCTCTAGATGTCACTCAGGCAAGCAGAGATACGGGCTGAAACCTGTGTATCAGATGGTGGGAATGAGATAAAGAGTTGGGTATCATCCGCATAGCAGTGGTAGGATAGCCCATGTGCAGTGATCACAGGGCCAAGGGAACAAGTGTAAAGAGAAAAAAGAAGCGGGCCTAGGACTGAGCCCTGGGGAACTCCTGTGGCAAGGGGCCGAGGTGTCGATACCGAACCAGCCCAGGCAACCTGGAAGGAGCGACCAGAGAGGTAGGACTCAATCCAGTCCAGGGCTGTGCCACAGATGCCCGTTGCTGACAGGGCGGACAGGAGGATGGAGTGATCCACAGTGTCGAAGGCAGCAGAGAGATCTAGAAGAATGAGGACAGAGGACAGGGAGGCTGCTCATGCGACATGGAGTGACTCACTGACGGAGAGGAGCGCGGTCTCTGTCGAGTGGCCCGATCTGAAGCCAGACTGATGGGGGTCCAGTAGGTTGTTGTTAGAAAAGAAAGAAGAAAGTTGAGTAGAAGCAGCTCGTTCTATGGTTTTAGAAAGAAAAGGAAGAAGAGATACCGGGCGGTATGATGGAAGGATGCAGAGTAGGCTTTTTTAGCAGCGGAGTGATGTGGGCCCTCTTGGAGGATGCTGGAAAACAGCCCGAAGACAGGGAGGAGTTGACAAGGGAGCTGACAAATGGGAGAATGTCTGGTGTGATAGTTTGGAGAAGAGAAGAGGGGATAGGGTCAAGGCCACAGGTTGTAGGGCGGTGGGAGAGCAGGAGTTGAGAAACATCAGAGTCTGTGAGGGTTGAGAAAGTGGAAAAGGAAGGGATGGGCCTAGAGGGGGGGAAGGGCACAGTGAGGGGGGCGGTGGTTGTAAAGCATCTGCGGATGTCTGTGACCTTTTCATCTAAAAAATCAGCAAAGTCATCAGCAGTGAAGGAGGACTGAGGTGGAGGAGGCGGTGAGTTGAGGAGAGAGGAGAAAATAGAGTTTCCGGGGGTTAGAAGAGGAGTTCTGAATTTGTGTTTGATAGTATTTTGCTTTGGCGGCAGTGACAGCGGAAGAGAATGCCACCAGGAGAGACTGGTAAGTCATGAGGTCTGAAGGGTCTCTGGATTTTCCCCATTTCCTCTCCGCTGCGCGGAGGCTGGCCCTGGAGGTACGGAGGGTGTCAGATATCTATCTTGCTTTAACGTTTTTGCCATAAATTCCTTATTCCTTGTAACATTCCTTATTTGTTAAAGTAGTGACCCTTGTCTTCAGATTAGTTGCTGAATACTTGTTGCAACTGAATTCATTTCTTAAGTTTAATATGGTTTTGAGTTGATGAATGTTGATTAAACATATTGCTCTATCAGCAATTTTGGCAGTTTACTTGATAATTGATAGCTTTAATTATTAACAAATTAAATCAAATAGATATTTTTTATTATATGTTGGATAAGTAACAAGTTTAACTTGATGCACTTGTGTTCAGTATATACAGTGCACCCCATAATGTTTGGGACTTTATAATTTGAGATTTGTCAAATCACGTGGTCAAAGTGCATACTGTCAGATTTTAATAAAGGGCATTTTTATACATTTTGGATTCACCATAATATTTGGGACACAGCAGTGTTATGTAAATGAGAGTAGTGATGCTGCTGAGTGGTGCTCTGCGTCCTCCCTGCTTTAGCCCAATGAGTTCTGAGGCTTTCGCTTGAAATTGAGCAGATAGGATTGTCTATACACTTCAGAGTTCCTTTTGGTCCTCATGTTGATAAACAGCAATACTAGGTTTGAAAGTTGATTGCAAGACTAGGTGCTGCAAGCTCTCTTATACCTGCACTAAGAAGGTAATTAAACACACCAGAGCAATTACAAATACCTGTGAAGCCATGTGCCACATTATGTTGCTCTGAAATGGGGGGACTATGTATGAACACTGCTGTAATTTCTACATGGTGAAACCAAAATATATATAAATACCCTTTAATAAAATCTTGGAATGTGCACTTTAACCACATGTTAATTGTGTGATTCCAATTCTAAAACTGTGGCAAATCAAGACATAATGGGTCTTTGTCCCAAACATTATGGAAGGCACTATACATCATGGTCCAGCCAAAATCAGGTTCGCCTTATATAGAGTGAGCACCATAATTCATTGGACACTTTTTTTGTTATTTTAGTTCTGTGAGTTTGAGTTTGAAGTGCAGTAATTTGGGGGTATATTAATCCAGTCGTTCAACAGCGCTAGCTCGAAATAAAAGACATTTTGCAACCCAAAACGGAACTATAGCTTCCACTTTCCTAAAAACACGTCGGATAGGTACCATGCCGGAACGGAAGTTCTGCAAAGACGTATGAACCGGAAAGCTAGCTAACAGTGATTGCGAACACGGCCCGTATCACAGTAGGTAAATGTTTGTTTTTAACTGTCGAACGTAGGATAATTATCGTTGCGGCCCATTAAATTAGGCGAATTAGCACTGTGATCTCAGTTACGTACAATAGTTACATCTATAACTAGCTAGATAGTTACGTTAGTAAAATTGTTTACCTCTGACGTTAGCTCTAACAATGCAACTAAATTAACAAGATTATAGTAGTAGTAGTAGCAGCAGCAGCAGCAGCAGCAGCTAACTAACGTTATAATCGGACTCGCAATTATTGGGTACTAGTTTTAGGTAGGTAAGTTAACTTATACACGCACGTTTACCCAATGCAAATGTGCACCACAAACACATGCTACCCGAGAAACAAAAACATTAGATCTTTTATTCATTTACTGAACGTGTGTGCGCGTTTGTGTGTCAAAGAGGAAGATATTAATTGTCAGACATTTCAATTTCAGAGAATATGGAGAATGTCCTATCGACATACGATGACGAGGATGAAATAGCTTTCATCGTGTGCGATGTAAGTGTAGTTCTGACACTGGCAAATGTCATAATGAATTAATCCCATGGGTTCTTAAAATAGTTTTTTTTTTTTTTTTGCTTATATGAATGTGTATATTGCACACTGTTTGTGTGATAGCTACTGTTGTGTGACGTTGAACATTGAAAGTGAAATATATTTTTTGCAGGTATGTAATGTTAAGATTAGGACTGACGCTCTTTACAGGATACACCTGACTACGGCTCAGCATCTCAAGGTAAAGGGGAGGCTTTGTGCATTTATTGTCTACTTTCATTTTTAAATACATATGTAAAAACAATATGGAATACACTGATTCAGTTTTAGGGGCCGATTCCACCAAACACACTTTATCGGCTGGAAAACGGGAGGCCCACTTCATGTATGATTTTATGAAGGTTACTCTGTAAAAAGCACTGGACTCTTTTCTGCTGTCGCTAGGCAACTCCACCTGGCGCTCAAAAGCAGCGCGGAAAACAGTTAAAACACAGAGAAAATACTTGGAGGAAGATGCCCCCAGCCAATACAGTGAGTGGGACTGGCCTCTATAGGCTGGTGTGCTCTGTAGATAGCCAGTGTAATCGGATGACTGCACTCTGGCAGGCTGGAGTGAGCTCTGGGGTTAGGCCCTGGGGTCTGAACTTCATCTACATGCTTTGATTATGAAAAATGCAAGGATCTTTCAGCTGGACTGAGAAACTGTCTGCTGCTTTCGGGAGGAGAGAAACCGCCTCATCCTTTTGGGAGGAGAGAAACCGCCTCATCCTTTTGGGAGGAGAAGAACCGCCTCATCCTTTCAGGTGGAGAGAGACCACCTCATCCTTTTGGGAGGAGAGGAACCGCCTCATCCTTTCTGGTGGAGAGAAACCGCCTCATCCTTTCTGGTGGAGAGAAACTGCCTGGTCCTTTCTGGTGGAGAGAAACCGCCTGGTCCTTTCTGGTGGAGAGAAACCGCCTCATCCTTTCTGGTGGAGAGAAACTGCCTGGTCCTTTCTGGTGGAGAGAAACCGCCTGGTCCTTTCTGGTGGAGAGAAACCGCCTCATCCTTTATGGTGGAGAGAAACCGCCTGGTCCTTTCTGGTGGAGAGAAACCGCCTGGTCCTTTCTGGTGGAGAGAAACCGCCTCGTCCTTTCTGGTGGAGAGAAACCGCCTGGTCCTTTCTGGTGGAGAGAAACCGCCTGGTCCTTTCGGGAGGAGAGAAACCGCCTGGTTTGTTTACTGAAGACTGCCTTTAATGTTTCAGGAGAAAGGGTTAGGGTCAGAAGAGAGGCAGGTTGATGCAGATTGGAGCTTCGCCCCTACAGCTCATTCTGCTCCCCTGCTCACCCTCCCTCGCATCCTCTGTTCTCTCTTTCTGCTCCCAACTCATTTTTGTCCTTTTGTGCGGTTTGTTTTGCAGGACTCTGCTATTTGTGGTTACAGTCGGTAAAGCTGGGATGGGGGCGGCTATTTCTGTGCCGTCTTCAAACAGTTTGGGTCATCTCATTTGGAAGATTTCTCATTTTAATCACATCTGCCAAGGTTCAGGCACACCCTTTCTGTACTTCTTAGGATGCGTTGAAGCATTTTGCCGTTTGATGCCTGTGTCTGCTTTCACATGATCAGCGTCAAAAGACTTGACACAGTGCCATCGTCAAGCCATTAACTTCCTATGGAGGAAGGCTTAAAGCCCGACGTGGTTGCACTGCTAAGCCTGCAGCTCAACATAACGCCAAGTTACGCACCTTCAGGGTTCAAATCGTTTCGACTTTGACCTTGTTTGAAGCTTTCCCTGCTTGTCCAGTCGCAACACAGCTGTGTATGATGCAGGCAGATGTGGCCTACTGAACTAGCAACACAGAGCCCAGGCAGATGTGGCCTACTGAACTAGCAATGCCGAGCCGCTTCATGTAGCCTGGCTAGCCCAATATTTTTGTTTTCACAAAGCTGGACACAATTTAACCTTTTATAAGTGCAAACAACCTGCAACTATCACATATTGTAGTGCCTTGTTACACAAACGAACAGCTTTCTGGATGGATGAGTACAGCTGGTGCTCGATTCTTCCCAGCTGGTCCTGGTCTGTGGGCCCCTCTGATCCAGAGAACAGAAGCCCTGGGAGTTCTCACCACTATTCTTTTTTACCTCATGCCCTTCTATTCAGGCCTGGTGTTTGCCCTTCTGTTACTCTATATAGTAATATATATGCTTATATACTTTGTGATAGTTTTCTGTAAAACACGCTAAATAAATAACTTTATTTGATTTGAGGTAAGGCTGAACCGAGGCCACATGCAGTGTTTCACGCACCGCTAACCCTGCTTTTTCCACGGCCTGTTCTACCTGTATACTGAAACTATAGAGACTGTAGGTGAATTTAGCCTGTGCTTCCTGAGAATGGAGTGTTCAGGAGTGTGAGGCCTGACTCAGTATCTGCTGGTGCCATGTTCCTGTCTCACCTGTGTCTCACCTGTTTCTCCCACGTCCCTCCTGTGTCATCGTCGCCCAGAGAGAGGAGGCTCTGATCGCTACAGGTAAGACCCACCTGCCTCCCTCTCCTCCCACATCTCTCTGGCAGCCTGTCCTCCTCCTGAGGCCTGCTGAAGATGGCTTTACGCTGGGCTGTTGTAGAGTTGTGTTGTCCCACGTGCAGCGTAAGGGTGCGTCTCAGCACAGCGTTGCAGTGCTCTCTGTGCCTTGCTGTTGTGCAGTCTGGCCTATATTAACGTGAGTATTATTGTGTCAAACTTATATCATTTTAATAATAGTATAAATATAGCTGCAAAGCAGACAGGCAGTGAATAATGATGCAGTGACTCACCATGCCAACATACCCACATTTATAGCAGCAGCTTTTCTCAAGCTACAACCGCTTCAAGGCCCAGAGCATGTCTGGGATCAATCGGGCCGCAGATTAGTGCTGTCACTGTGTACTGAAATATGACCATTTTGCCATCTTTGAACATAAACTTTCCTTCGCAATTTAGTTAAGCAGTTGAACAAGGGTTCTTAATTCAAAATGGCATCTTGATCAGACGTCTGCTTAATGAGAAGATTTCGAAGTATTTTCTCAGATGGAACAATGGACAACAGTGCTAAATATCCCATTTTTAATCATATTTTTTTTATAGTGTTCAAACATTTTTTATGTTTTTCAAGGTATGGACACCAAGTTTTCTTTTGTTCAGAATGATGTGGCCTTCATTTAAGAACATGTTTCAGGGCCGAATACCATGTCTGGAATTAATTTGAGATTTTAATGGACACAAATGGATCGATTTAATTGGCTCGCCATTCAACACTGCATTTTTCGTGTATCGATTATCGCTTTGCAATTTTGCTGGGATCTTGTACATGGATGGATCATATCACTTATATTCAGATAATCTAGTCCAGTGGATTTTATTGGTCCAATAATATTAGATGTTCCTTCTGACCAGGGATGTTTAACAGTCTTCTTTGCATGTCTCGAGGTCGAACAGTTCAAAAGTTGGACATTTTTCAACATGCTCTATGTTGCTTGGTAAATGTTAGTTTCTGCCATGTTCTGAAAGATCTCAGTTTCACACATCCCCAACATGTCTACCACATTTCACAAGTTTTCACCATGTCTGGGGATACAAGCATTTTCATTACAATTGGGTTCCAGTAACATCGCTGCTTGGAAACCCTAATAGTAATAATAAGACCATGCTTGATTTTCTCACAGCCCTTTACTCTCCTCAACCACCACCAATGCACGGCCGCCATTTTGCTCCCGAATGGAAGGGAACACTTTTAGCCAATCAAACTGGGGGTGTTTAGGTGTCTGGCTGTAAATTCAGCCAGGACACCCCCATTCTTTCCGAAGAGTGCCATGGGAACTTTAATGACCACAAGGAGTCAGGACCTCGGTTTAACGTCTCATCAGAAAGACAGCGTCTCCTACAGTGTCCCTATCACTGCACTGGGGCATTGGGGTTTATTTGAGCAGAGAGAAGATCGCCCCCTACTGGCCCACCAACACCACGAACAGTAGCGACTTCATTTTCCCAGGAGGTTTCCCATCCCAAGCACTAACCAAGCCCACACCTGCTTAGCTTCAGCCATTCAGCAGGAGCAGGGTACAGTGGCAGTGGTTTGTCTGTATAAACTCCCCCAGAATACAGTATTTATTGGGGGGGTTGGAACTGAAGTCAAAATTTGAATGCCTTGTTTCTGATGGTAGTTGTGAAATTCAGAGCAAACCACCCCCCTCATATTTGAGTGGAGGTAGGTATGCAGGTGGAGGCCCACCAGGTCTGTACAGGGCTCTTCTACTGGAAAAAAACCCCCTCAATTCTGGATGTGTCGACGCAGGAGTAACAATCTGAAACCTAGATGTAATGTTACATTCTGGAAGATAGGAGTAATGATCTGATGATGTGCTAAATTATCGCTATGGAACCAGTGCCTGTTTCTGCTCCGGTTCATGCAGGTGCTGATGGTTTTCAATGGTTAAGTGCCTGAGATGACTAAAGCACTGTCCTGGTGCTAGCTAGCCTAGTGCAGCTGAGGAAGTATACTTGCCATTATGGTTGTCATGTCAACACCTGGATCTTCCTATTACAGGACAAATTGCCCTTTTCTCCTATGCCTCGAATGCGAATTTATAGAAAACTACATGCTATGCTGGGAACAAACAGTTCATGAACTCGGTATTACTAATCAGCCAGGTTTCCTGTCCCTGCTCTGAGTTGCGAAGACGAGTAAACTAACGTTATTCAAACTGGATGAAATGTTTGTATACACAATATCGGCAAACGACAGTTACCTTCATCTGTTTTTATATCTATTTTACTGATCGAAACTGAGTGTTACAAAGTATCTCCGAAGCTTCTGGTGCTCAGAAGGTGTCCGAGCTGGCGACAGCTTCTTGACAGCTGCCAAATTGCTAACGGATGCTACGAGGTAACCACTGGAACCCTCTATACATAACTCCGAGCTCCCATGTCGGAACTGCTGCTGTGTATGTTGTGGAGGGACTTATAAGGCACTGTACTTAGTAGAGGGCACATATAAGTCCTGTATCAGCTGTCATGGCTGGGTGGGAATGTGCTGCCCCCTGCTGGTAATCAGGAGGCAGGGTGCTGTGCTGTCCTGCAGTCCTGACTGAGGACGTCTCGTGTGGTTGCCATGGTGATACTGTGTGGCTAACTGATGGGCTGGCAGAATGTGGGGATGGGGCTGTGGGGACAGGCCACACCCCTTTTAGATTGTGCCCCCTAGGACTCGTGTAACCACCATTTTGTCGCCCTGGGACTTGTGCAACCGCCAATTTGTGGCCCTGACACTTGTGCAGCAGCCATTTTGTGCCCCTGGGACTTGCACAGCAGTGATTTTGTCCCCCTGCGACATGAGCAGCCGCCATTTTGTGCCCCTGGGACTTGTACGGTAGGCATTTTCAGCCAGAACACTCACCACACGTCATGGAGAGGAAGAGAATGTTTTTAGCCTATTAAATCAGGGCGTAATTTGGTGGCAGGCTGAAAGTGCCAGGTATGGAATTGTGCCAGAGCACCTGTACACAGTGTCATGGGATCTTTAACGGCTGCAGTGGATCAGGACTTTGGTTTAACATCTTCTACAGCCTCTCCATTACTGCACTGGAACTGTTACTGTACAAAGCTGTGCAAAAACACATACTTTTTCAAGAGTTACTTTTAAATACTGCATGTACATTGGCACTTTGCTTTGTGAATTTATTAGATAAACATCATTGCTGCAGACAGCAGAGATTGGTGTGATGGGCATGTTTGGCTGTTTCGGTGTTTGTCACAGGGAAAGCCAGGAGGCAGCCACCACTGCCCAAATGGACCAGCTACACAGACTACCTGGACTACCTGCAGATCGATGAGCCCATAGTTGGTAAGACTCTAAAATCACAACTGCACCCTACAGTCTAAACTCACCTGCTGAATGCTGCAGACTAAAATCACCGTTCAACATGCTGCTTGTGCTCATCTGGGTAAAACTATGGTGTTGGGTTTGGAGTTTACAGGTTATGGGTTAGGGAATAGGGGTTGGCAGCTAGTGGTTAGCAATTAGGGACTATGGGTTAGTGATTCAGGGCCATGGGTTGGGAATTGGGGCAAGGTGTTGGTGATTAGGGGCTATAGAATAGGGGCTAGTGGTAACGGGTTTGGGGGGCTAGTTGTTGCATATTAGGGTTTATGGGTTGGGTTTTAGGGATGAGGTTAGGGGTCATGCCGTGTCTGCTCCCCAGGGCTGAAGCACCTTGTGGAGGTGGCAACCCTCCCAGGCTCCCTGGGGCCCAGGTACCTCTGCAAACCCTGCCGCTATGAGGGAGACATGCCGGACATGACCAATCACATCATCGGCCGCAAGCACAGGCAGAAATACCTGGTGAGCTCACCTGCTCGTGTGTGTGTGTGAGAGTGAGAGAAAGAAAGAAAGAAAGTGTGTGTGTGTGTGTGTGTGTGTGTGTGAGTGAGAGAAAGAAAGAAAGAAAGTGTGTGTGTGTGTGTGTGTGTGTGTGTGAGTGAGAGAAAGAAAGAAAGAAAGTGTGTGTGTGAGTGTGTGTGTGGGTGGCTTATTGTGTGTTTCTCTCAGGAGATGAGGAGGCCAGACCTGGTCACCTGGGATAAGATCACGTCCTTTCAGCAGGGCAAGGTGGTGCGCGCCAAAGCGGAGGTAGCGGAGCGACAGGATGGACGCGGCGCTCCGGAGGTAGCGCCCGAATGCTAACACTACACCTACACACCTGTACGCTAACACTGCTGCTACACCTGTATACCTACACACCTGTACGCTAACACTGCTGCTACACGTTTATACCTACACACCTGTACGCTAACACTGCTGCTACACCTGTATACCTACACACCTGTACGCTAACACTGCTGCTACACCTGTATACCTACACACCTGTACGCTAACACTGCTGCTACACCTTTATACCTACACACCTGTACGCTAACACTGCTGCTACACGTTTATACCTACACACCTGTACGCTATCACTGCTGCTACACCTGTATACCTACACACCTGTACGCTAACACTGCCGCTACACCTGTATACCTACACACCTGTACGCTAACACTGCCGCTACACGTGTATACCTACACTCCTGTACGCTAACACTGCTGCTACACCTGTATACCTACACACCTGTACGCTAACACTGCTGCTACACGTGTATACCTACACACCTGTACGCTAACTCTACACTATCTGTATACCTACACACCTGTACGCTAACACTGCTGCTACACCTGTATACCTACACACCTGTACGCTAACACTGCTGCTACACCTTTATACCTACACACCTGTACGCTAACACTTGCGTTGTATACCTATGTAAACGGCTTAACTTTGCTTTTCATCCAGAGGTTAAAGAAGAAGCCTGGAGCCACTGGGAAAATTGGTGCCCTGAAAGGTGAGCAGCTCTTACCTGTGCTCCAATCTCATTGGCTGTTACCTGTGCTCTAATCTCATTGGCTTTTACCTTTGCTCTAATCTCATTGGCTGTTACCTGTGCTTATTAACTGTTAATAGAAGGGGTGGGATTTATGGATATGATGAAAGGATCAGTAGGACGCTTTGAACTCAAAGAGTTTGTTTGGGAATAGAAGAGAGGAAAAGGTCTTTAAGATAGGGAGGGGCAAGCCTGTTTAAGGCCATGTGACGTTTGGTAGCCAATGAAGAGAAGCAATTTCTGAGTTAATGTGCCCGAAACATTTTGTTCTAGTTAGAATACGAGCAGCTACATATGGGTGAAGGGAGAGGTATTTGCACATCCTGACAATCCAGCCTGGGTGTCACTTCTCAGCATCCTGCACTGAATTCAGCTATATTCCTCAAATGAAAGAAAGCAGTCCTAGAAGACTTTGCTGATTTTGATGACTTTGCTGACTTTTTCGATGAGAAGGTCACAGTCATCCGCAGATCCTTTACAACCACCGCCCCCCTTACTGTGCCCTTCTCCCCCTCTAGGCCCATCCCTTCCTTTTCCACTTTCTCCCCCCTTACAGACTCTGTTGTTTCTCAACTCCTGCTCTCCCACCGCCCTAAAACCTGTGGCCTTGACCCTATCCCCTCTTCTCTTCTCCAAACTATCACACCAGACATTCTCCCATTTGTCACCTCCCTTGTCAACTCCTCCCTGTCTTCCGGCTGTTTTCCAGCATCCTTCAAGAGGGCCCACATCACTCCGCTGCTAAAAAAGCCTACCCTGGATCCCTCCATCATCCTGAACTACCGCCCGGTATCTCTTCTTCCTTTTCTTTCTAAAACCATAGAACGAGCTGCTTCTACTCAACTTTCTTCTTCCTTTTCTAACAACAACCTGCTAGACCCCCATCAGTCCGGCTTCAGATCAGGCCACTCGACAGAGACTGCGCTCCTCTCCGTCAGTGAGTCACTCCATGCCGCACAAGCAGCCTCCCTCTCCTCTGTCCTCATTCTTCTAGATCTCTCTGCTGCCTTCGACACTGTGGATCACTCCGTCCTCCTGTCTGCCCTGTCAGCAACGGGCATCTGTGGCACAGCCCTGGACTGGATTGAGTCCTACCTCTCTGGTCGCTCCTTCCAGGTTGCCTGGGCTGGTGCGGTATCGACACCTCGGCCCCTTGCCACAGAAGTTCCCCAGGGCTCAGTCCTAGGCCCGCTTCTTTTTTCTCTCTACACTCGTTCCCTTGGCCCTGTGATCACTGCACATGGGCTATCCTACCACTGCCATGCGGATGATACCCAACTCTTCATCTCGTTCCCACCATCTGATTACACAGGTTTCTGCCCGTATCTCTGCTTGCCTGAGTGACATCCAGAGCTGGATGGACAACCACTATCTAAACCTCAACCCAGGCAAGACTGAAATGATATTCATCCCTGCTAATACCTCTCCCCACCTGGATCTCTCCATTTCCCTCGGGGATACCACACTGACGGCATCACCCAGTGCAAGGAACCTCGGCGTGGTGATGGACAGCAGACTGTCCCTTTCCGAGAACATTGCGGCGGTGACCCGGTCATGCAGGTTCTTCCTATACACCATACGGAGAATCCGCCCCTTTCTCACCCCCTACTTGACCCAGATCCTGGTCCAAGCGATGGTTCTGTCCCGCCTGGACTACTGCAATTCCCTCTTGGCTGGCCTCCCAGCGTCTGCCATCAGACCCCTCCAACTTATCCAGAATGCAGCAGCTCGTCTGGTCTTCAACCTTCCAAAATACTCACACGTCACCCCCCTGCTTACTTCCCTCCACTGGCTGCCTGTCATGCCTCACATCAAATTCAAAACATTGGTGCTAGCCTTCCAAGCAGTTAAGGGGTCTTCCCCAGCTTACCTACAAAAAATCATCAGACCCTACACCCCTGCCAGACCTCTTCGTTCAGCCTCCACAGGCCGCTTGGCACCTCCCCCTCTCCGAACCTCCACCTCACGCTCACGACTGCTGTCTGTTCTGGCTCCACGGTGGTGGAACGAACTCCCCGTTGAGGTCAGAACTGTAGAATCTCTCCCCACCTTCAAGCGCAAACTGAAGACGCACCTCTTCAAGCAGCACCTCTCCCCATCCCTCCCTACCGCCCTGTGAACCTTAATTGTTGTCTTTGTGATTTACTTTGTGTTTTGGTATTTTTAGTTGGCTAGGTAAGCAGTATTTGGATAGTTAAGTTTGGTCACTTTTGCTTTGTTGTTTGTTTATTTGTTGATTTAAAAAATAAAAAATAAAAAAAAATAAAAAAAATAGGCCCTGATCCTTATCTTTGTTGTACAGGTAGCAATTGAAATTGTATGTCCCTCTAGGGTCTTTCAGCGCACTTAGCCCTGGTTATGGGTATGCACTTTGTTGTATGTCACTCTGGATAAGAGCGTCTGCCAAATGCCTATAATGTAATGTAATGTAGAAGAGTCTGTGTGTTTCCAAAGAGTTCAGGATCACAAATGACACCAAGGACTGCACCTGAAGCTGCAGAGATACTGTAATGTAATATCAGGGAGGTTGTTCCTGATGGACTTTGGGCCAACAACCATTATTTCTGTTTTGCCTGAATTTAGGGTTATATGTACCACTGAGTATCATTTGTAGCAGAGGAAATTAATTCCATGTTTACGGATATTTTGAAGGCAACATATAAGGGAAAGAGCAGTGGTCCAAGCACAGGGCCTTGTGGTATTCCATATCTTACTCTGGAGTCATTGGAGGACTTGTTGATGTCAGAGTTCTGTTGTGTTTCAGTTCCTAACATGCAGTGGAGAGGCAAGCAGCCCCTAGCCCAGGGCCCTGGGGGGGTGCACCACAGACCCCCCCAGCACAAGGACGGCCCCTCAGCGTGGGGCCCCCTGAGGGAAGAGTCCTATGGCTGGGGCTACCCAGAACCACACCTCCCACAGTCCTTTGCTCCGGGGGAGGAGTGGAGAGCTGAGCAGCCCAGGAGGCGGAGCCTAGAGAAGGAGGGAAGGTTCTATCCCCATGGTCATGCTCACAAGCTTCCTGTTGATTCATATCCTCTGCATCACTATGGAGACCCAGAGAGAGCAGGGGAGGGGGAAAGGGGCGGCGCTTATGCAGATGAGGCTAGAAGGGGTGGGGCTTACGCAGATGAGGCTAGAAGGGGCGGGGCTTACGCAGATGAGGCTAGAAGGGGCGGAGCTTATGGATATGATGAAAGGACAGGTAGGGCTTTTCAAGAGGAGGCTAGGAGGAGTGGCAATTATGAAGAGGAAAGGAGGATGGGCAGGGCTTATGAAGGGGAAGGGGGGAGGGACAGGGCTTATGAAGGGGAAGGGGGGAGGGGCAGGGCTTATGAAGGGGAAGGGGGGAGGGGCATGGGTTTTGAAGGGGAAGGGGGGAGGGGCAGGGCTTATGAAGGGGAAGGGGGGAGGGGCAGGGCTTATGAAGGGGAAGGGGGGAGGGGCAGGGCTTATGAAGGGGAAGGGGGGAGGGGCAGGGCTTATGAAGGGGAAGGGGGGAGGGGCAGGGCTTATGAAGGGGAAGGGGGGAGGGGCATGGGTTTTGAAGGGGAAGGGGGGAGGGGCATGGGTTTTGAAGGGGAAAGGAGGGGCGAGGCTATTAGCCAGGTGGAGTCAGGCAGAGGTGAGAGGCTAAGCCACAGGAATGCTGGGAGCTCTGCGCAGGATGTGGAAGAGGCTAAGTGGCCCCCAGCCAGCGAGGCGCCAAACGCGGTGAACAAGCTTCCGGAAACATTCAAGCGCTTCCTGTCCGGAGCTGTGGACAAACTCAGAGTCCGGCAGTTTTCCCAGGATGCCGAGCTGAGCAGGTTAGAGCCACACCCACACTGAGCAGGTTAGAGCCACCCCCACACTGAGCAGGTTAGAGCCACACCCACACTGAGCAGGTTAGAGCCACACCCACACTGAGCAGGTTAGAGCCACACCCACACTGAGCAGGTTAGAGCCACACCCACACTGAGCAGGTTAGAGCCACACCCACACTGAGCAGATTAGAGCCACACCCACACAGAGCAGGTTAGAGCCACACCCACACTGAGCAGGTTAGAGCCACACCCACACTGAGCAGATTAGAGCCACCCCCACACTGAGCAGGTTACAGGAAAGCAGAGTGAGGTGAGAACCTGTTTGAGCCGGTGTGGTGTTTGGGTGGTGAACCTGCGTGGTGTTCGAGGGCAGTGATGACGTGGCTCTCAAGTCAAAATATTCCACTTGTTCAGTTCTGCAGCAGCATTTGGGGGATTCATGTTTTCTTGGTTGGTTCCCTCCTGCAGGGAGATGGGCTCTAAGAAGCTGAAACTGGATCATCTGAACCAATCATCTGGCCAGGTAAGCGGCTGAAGCCAAGCAGGGCTGGGTTTGGTTAGAACTGAAACTAAGCAGGGCTGGGATTGGTTAGTACTGAAGCTAAACAGGGCTGGGTTTAGTTAGTATTAAAGCTATGCAGTGCTTGGATTGGTTAACGAAAACACCCAAGTTAGCTCACCATGTTCCGAACAGTGCAACTTTAATGACGATTAACTAGGGGGCGGCCTGTAGCATAGTGGCTAAGGTGAATGACTAGGACACACAAGGTCGGTGGTTCTAATCCTGGTGTAGCCACAATAAGATCCGCACAGCCGTTGGGCCCTTGAGCAAGGCCCTTAACCCTGCATTGCTCTGGGGGAGGATTGTCTTAGTCCAAATCAACTGTACGTCGCTCTGGATAAGAGCGTCTGCCAAATGCCAATAATGTAATGTAACAAAAAAATTTCTTCCGGAACAGCTTTGGTTTTTGTGTATGTGTAAAGAATAATTCCTTACGTTTTCATAAAAATGCAATCCAATGTATTTGCTATTGTATTGTTGTACTCTGGGTATTCTAGCTGCCAACCATGGTGTGCTAGTTTGTAAGTTGATGTATTCTTTAAGGGTTTCGATTGTATCTGTATGGTTACACTAGGACTCGGAACCGTACTGTCCTCTCGGGTCCTCTTCACACTTGTTCCTGTGTTTGATCTGCACTTTGGATAAGGGCGTCTGCTAAATGCCTTGTAATGTAATGTAAAATTCATTTCAGCATTCAGTGACATGGTAATAGTGCTCCACTGTGACAGCGTGGTGGGGAAGCTGTTGCTAACGAGAGACTACCAACTGGCCAGGCTTGTTTGGGCCATCGTGAGCTAACAGGGTCTACCAAACACAGGGACATGCAGGGTCTACCAAACACAGGGACACGCAGGGTCTACCAAACACAGGGACACGCAGTTGTTTTCTCTATAATTATTGGTCCAATTCACATGTGAGTGTTTTCTTGCCTCAATAAGCACCCACAGCACAGCCGTACTGCTGTTTTGTGCAGGTGGATTACCAAGAGATGGGCACTGAACGCAGCAATGTGCTCAGTGATCTGGTGAGAGAGCTGGGTTACCATAGTTATAGCTATGGGTTATCATAGAGAGCTGGGTTATCATAGTTATATCTATGGGTTATCATAGAGAGCTGGGTTATCATAGTTATATCTATGGGTTATCATAGAGAGCTGGGTTATCATAGTTATATCTATGGGTTATCATAGAGAGCTGGGTTATCAGTCTGCATAGTCTGGGGGAGTGGCCTCTGCATCATGTAGTCGGGGAATGTTGTGGGTGGAGTTTAATGAGCTGCATATTTTCTTTTCTGACTAACTGCAGAAAAATTTTGACATTGAAAGTGTGGAAGAAGCCAACTTCATCAAAGACAAACTATGTAACCTGCTGAAAGAGTTTCAAGCCACCAAATCTCAGAGGGAAAGGGTGAGTGTGAGTGTGAGTGAGAGTGAGTGAGAGTGAGAGTGAGAGTGAGAGTGAGAGTGAGAGTGAGAGTGAGTGTGAGTGAGTGTGAGTGAGTGTGAGTGAGTGTGAGTGAGTGTGAGTGAGTGAGAGTGAGTGAGAGTGAGTGAGAGTGAGTGAGAGTGAGTGAGAGTGAGTGAGAGTGAGTGAGAGTGAGAGTGATAAATGTTTGTGTTTCTTTTCTCAGGCTATGAGGAAAAGTTCATCAGGTGTTTACAGAGATTACAATCACCTGAGCTCCCAACAACTAGGGCCTTCTGTTGCCCCCAGCCATGGGACCGATCCATTCCTCCTTCCACCAGGTCACTACGAAGAGGACCAGAGAGATCCACAAGATCACTATGAAAGGGGGCAGAGATATTTACAAGATCACTACAAAGTGGACCAGAGAGATCCACAAGATCACTATGAAAGGGGCCTGAGAGATCCACAAGATCACTATGAAAGGGGGCAGAGAGATTTACAAGATCACTATGAAAGGGGCCAGAGAGATCCACAAGATCGCTATGAAAGTAGCCACAGAGATCCACAAGATCATTACGAAAAGGGTCCAAGAGATCAACAAGATCACTATGAAAGGGGCCAGAGAGACCCACAAGATCGCTATGAAAGTAGCCACAGAGATCCACAAGATCATTATGAAAAGGGTCCAAGAGATCCACAAGATCACTATGAAAGGGGTCCTAGAGATCCACAAGATCAGTATGAAAGGGGAAATGGAAGGCCACAAGATCACTTTGAAAGGGGTTCAAGAGATTCAAAAGATTGCTTTGAAAGGGGTCAGAGAGATCCACAAGGTCGCTATGAGGAATATGGAAGAGGCCAAGAAGATCACTATGATCCTGTACCCAGGCAGTCCCGGGAGAAATCAGAAAAGGCCCGTGTGGATCCCAGAGTTGCCCATCGACATTCATATGAAGGTAAATTCTTTGCTATTGTAAAAGAATTTAGTACCTTGACTGTTTAATTGCTTGCAAGCAAGATTTGGTGTTTATGGGAGATTGGCTGTTGTTGGAGACCAGTGTTTATAAAGTAGAAAACCATGAACTTAAAATCTGTCAAATACATCTAAAGCTATTGGTGGTCACTGGTAGTGTAAATGTGATCTCAGTCATGTTGTCATTCTGGCTGTGCCTTCACAGACCCACTGCTCCTAACGGTCATGCTGCCATTTTTCTCACCATACTAAAAGGGGCAGATTGCTTTCTGGGGTTTTAATATTATTTGGAATATCCATATCCAATCCAATGTACCCAAAATCTGTCTAGGCAAATTTTACTCTAATCCTGCTTTGTGATACAGGCCCCAGTTTTTGTTAGAGACTAAGAATCTAATGGATGTTTTTATGGTATAAAATTGCTTCTAGGAAAGAGAAACTTGCTGATGACTTGTGTGCGCCTTAGTATTTCGTAGTTGAAATAACACATGATTAATTCCCAGTCTCACTGTCTGTTTGCTTTTTCAGACGTTTTTGGAACGGCTGCTCCGGATAAAAAGAGAAGCCCTGCTCCATGTGCCGTGCATTCATACCCACAATGCTCCTCTCCCCCAGATGTGTTTGACCCCCGCCGGCTGCCTGCCCCTCCACAGCAGGGCTACAGCATCCCCGAAAACTCGGCCTCTCTGGAAAAGCTCACCTCCACCCTCCTGCAGTTGGTGGCCCACAAACGGCGCTTCTGACCTCCCCCTCCCCTGCTGGTCATCTGATGTAGTGCAGCCTCACTGCCCCCTGCTGGTCATCTGATGTAGTGCAGCCTCACTGCCCCCTGCTGGTCATCTGATGTAGTGCAGCCTCACTGCCCCCTGCTGGTCATCTGATATAATTCACCGAGAGCTGTTCTTGTTTGAATTTCCATCGGGTGTTAAAATGTTTTGTTATTTTTTAATTATTTATTTTAGAAATCCTCAGCAGATTTTTCAGCAGATGCATTGTGGCAGTGTGTATGTTGTTGAATGGGCTGGTGGATAATTTAGCCTGCGCAGACAGCAGCAGTTTGGGTCAACATGCCTCACTTCTTTCACATTGTATTCATGCCAGTTATTACCACTTGTGTTCATGTTGCTGTCTGGTGAAGTTATGATGAATTAAAATGCTGTTCTTAACATCATGTATCTCTTTTTACATTGCAAACCCAAATGTATCATGTTAGCAAGCACACACACACTGAATTGCTAAGTAAAATGGGCCGTTCCAAACATTGTTTGGAGGAACGTCATTTGATTAAAAACTTGATTGGAGAGAGGAAAACGTATAAAGAAGTGCAGCAAATTATAGGATGCTCATCTAAAATGCTTTGAAATGGCAACAAAAACCTGAAACATGCAGAAGAAAACGAGCAACTACTGTTAAAACAGATCGAAGAATAGTCAGAATGGCAAAGATTCAGCCATTCATCAGCTCCAGAAAGATCAAAGATGATCTACAATTACCTCTTAGTGCTGTTACAGTCAGAAGACGTTTGATCAAAGCTAAGCTATCAGCAAGAAGCCCCCGTAAAGCACCATTTTTGAAAAAACGGCATGTGCAGAATCGGTTAAAATTTGCCAAGGAACACATTGATTGGCCAAAGAGAAATGACAACATTCTGTGGACTGATGAGTAAAATTGTTCTTTTCGGGTCTAGTGGTTGTTGACAGTATGTCGGATAACCCCCGGGTACTGAATTCAAGCCACAGTACACTGTGTAAAAATCACGGTATGGGGATGTTTTTCATACTACGGTGTTGAGGTCGTATGCCAGGGATCATGGATCGAATATATCAAAATACTTGGAGACATTTTGTTGCCATATGCCGAAGAGGAAATGCCCCTGAAATGGGTGTTTCAACAAGACAATGACTCCAAACACACGCGTAAGCGAGCAACATCTTGGTTCCAGACAAAAAGGATTGAGGTAATGGAGTGGCCAGCTCAATCCCCCGACCTCAACCCCATTGAAAACGTGTGGGGTGACATTAAAAATGCAGTTTCTGGAGCAAAACCCATAAATTCACATGAACTGTGGAATGGAGTTCGCTCATCCTCGGCTCGGTTTCTAGGTGGCAGAAGTTGGTTGACTCGATGTAATGCAGATGCACAGCAGTTATCAAAAAAATGTTATGCAACTAAATATTAGTTCGGTAATTTAAAGTGAAGTTTAATCTTGAAAAACACTGCCATTTTTTTTTTAACAGATTAATATTTCCTTTTCTTTGCTTCCTGTAAAAGAATAACGCAGACTTGATAACATTTGTTAATGCTTTTATTTGGAATTGTGTAATGTTTCCACTTCATTTTAAATACGAAACTAAAAGCTATTAAAAAATATTTGCACTTTATTCACTTTTTTGAAGGCACTGCTATTTATTTGAACACAACTGTAAATACAGCAATAGCACAGATCCATTATGGTTAATATTTGCACTTTATGGTTGCTCAAATCGAGTTTTGGAGAGAAACAAGTCGTTTTATCGTTTGCCAAAGACAATTACCCACCAGGCATAAGAACATTGAAGGTTGTCCACAGAAGGAAGAGCAGGGTGGATTTGTTTGGATCACTTTGTTACTGGTAAGTTTACTTTTAAGGCGTTCTATCTTATAACTCCGTGATATAACTAACCAGTGAGCTGAAAAATCCCAAGGACCAGTTTTACAAGTGCTGAGTTCTGAGGTGGAGGCTGTAGAACTGTTGGCTAGTTAAGTTGTTAGGTTAGGTTAGGTTATTTCCATTGTCTCACCGCTGTTACGTTATTAATGCATGAATCAAGAGTATTAGTAGGATTTAAAGTCACAGCTAACTAGGTTTCAAGTGAAGTACAGCGGGGGCCACCCAGTCCTACAGAGCACTGCAGCAGTGAAGTCCCCTTAGATCTCAGTTTTCTTCTGTTACAGGTCAACCATCCGACCTAGGCCTAGTTTTACCCGTGTTTAACCCCTGTGTTTAACCCCTGTGTTTAACCCCTCTGTGTTTAACCCCTGTGTTTAACCCCTCTGTGTTTAACCCCTCTGTGTTTAACTCCTGTGTTTTACCCCTGTGTTTAACCCCTCTGTGTTTAACTCCTGTGTTTAACCCCTCTGTGTTTAACCCCTGTGTTTAACTCCTGTGTTTAACCCCTCTGTGTTTAACCCGTGTTTTACCCCTGTGTTTAACCCCTGTGTTTAACCCCTGTGTTTAACCCCTCTGTGTTTAACCCCTGTGTTTAACCCCTGTGTTTTACCCCTCTGTGTTTAACCCGTGTTTAACCCCTCTGTGTTTAACTCCTGTGTTTAACCCCTGTGTTTAACCCCTCTGTGTTTAACCCCTCTGTGTTTAACCCCTGTGTTTAACCCCTCTGTGTTTAACCCCTCTGTGTTTAACCCCTGTGTTTAACCCCTGTGTTTTACCCCTCTGTGTTTAACCCGTGTTTAACCCCTCTGTGTTTAACTCCTGTGTTTAACCCCTGTGTTTAACCCCTCTGTGTTTAACCCCTCTGTGTTTAACCCCTGTGTTTAACCCCTCTGTGTTTAACCCCTCTGTGTTTAACCCCTCTGTGTTTAACCCCTGTGTTTAACCCCTCTGTGTTTAACCCCTCTGTGTTTAACTCCTGTGTTTTACCGCAGAAATGAATGGTTGCTATGGCCGCTCGTCCTCCAACACGTCAGTCGGAAATTGTCACGTGATTAAGAACGATCCATAAGCCATTGTACACCAGACTGTTTCAGATTAACTTTATTTGTTTTAAAAGTGAAGAGCATTACAGGAATACAATGCTTATTTACAGGAAACAAAACTGAATATTTTACTCTACAACTCAGAACCACTGACTTTTCTGCTGGGAATGGACACAAATATATATTTAATTAGTAAAATGAAGATTAAATAAAATTCAAAATAGGGCTGCTGAGTGTTTTAGTGGTTAGTGCTGCTGTGTGTGATGTAGCAGTAAGCAGTTAGCACTGCTGTGTATGTGTGATGTAGCAGTAAGCAGTTAGCAGTGCTGTGTGTGTTGTAGCGGTTAGTGCTGCTGGTCTGTGTGTTTTAAGCAGTTATCGGTGACTAGATTTAGGGGTACATCATATCCTGTCCAGGATAGATTCAAATGTAAAGCCCCTAAATCAGGAGGGTAGCAGTGGGGGTTGTTGGAATGCTGTTAGAGGGTTGCTAGGGGTTGTGGATATGTTGCTGGAGGGTTGCAGAGGGGTTTTGGGAATGTTGCTGGGGGGTTGCAGAGGGGTTGTGGGAATGTTGCTGGGGGGTTGCAGGGTGGTTGTGGGAATGTTGTTGGAGGGTTGTGGGGGGTTGTGGGAATGTTGCTGGAAGGTCGTGGAAATTATGTTGGAGGGTTGTGAGAATGTTGTTGGAATGTTGTTTGAGGCTTTCGGGGGGTTGTGGGAATATTGCTGGAGGGTTGTGGGAATGTTATTGGAATGTTTTTGTCGGGTCGTTGGGGGTTGTAACCCCAGCTGTGTGCATGCTACATTCTGTCCTGGGACAGAAGCCGAGGGGTTTTACAGTAAGGTTAATAAATAAATCATAACATACTCATATTAATAAAATTATGGTTAGGAGCGGCCTTTCTGTCCACTCCTACCAGTGGGTCAGCAGTCAAATCACAAGCAAATTCAACAGCTTCTTACAAACACAAAAATGGGAAAAAATCCAACACTGTTCACATCAGTTATTATACAAAACAACACAAATAACCTAACTACACTGCAGGGAGGGGCGGGGGTGAATTCACCCTGCATAAGAACCACCAATTCTGCAGAGTGATGTAATCAAGGACCAACCAACCAGTGATCCGAATGTTTTTGGCTGTGAGAGAGAGGAGATGAGTGATAAAATGTTTGTGTTTCCAGGCCTGGAGGGTAAACTCTCACTCCCGCGCGCGGCCCACGATGGCCAGGATGTACAGGAAGATGTTAATGATGTCGGTGTAGAGGTTCAGCGCAGCAAAGACGTACTCCTCCGGACTCAGAGACAGCTTCTTATTCCCCAGCAACAGCTGCGTGTCCACAGCCAGGAACTGCCAATCAATACATCATACACACATTATACACAATACACATACAGCCAGGAACTGCCAATCAATACACCATACACACATTATACATAATACACAGACAGCCAGAAGCTGCCAATCAATACAAATACACACATTATACATAATACACAGACAGCCAGGAACTGCCAATCAATACACCATACACACATTACATATACAGCCAGGAACTGGCAATCAATACATCATACACACATTATACATACAGCCAGGAACTGCCTATCAATACATCATACACACATTACACATACAGCCAGGAACTGCCAATCAATACATCATACACACACTACACATACAGCCAGGAATTGCCAATCAATACATCATACACACATTACACATAAAACACATACAGCCAGGAACTGCCAATCAATACATCATACACATTACGTAATACACATTCAGCCAGGAACTGCAAATCAATACATCATACACACATTACACATACAGCCAGGAACTGCCAATCAATACACCATACACACATTATACATAATACACAGACAGTCAGAAACTGCCAATCAATACATCATACACACATTATACATAATACACAGACAGTCAGGAACTGCCAATGAATACATCATACATTACACATACAGCCATGAACTGGCAATCAATACATCATACACACATTACACATACAGCCAGGAATTGCCAATCAATACATCATACACACATTACACATAATACACATACAGCCAGGAACTGCCAATCAATACATCATACACATTACGTAATACACATTCAGCCAGGAACTGCAAATCAATACATCATACACACATTACACATACAGCCAGGAACTGCCAATCAATACACCATACACACATTATACATAATACACAGACAGTCAGAAACTGCCAATCAATACATCATACACACATTATACATAATACACAGACAGTCAGGAACTGCCAATGAATACATCATACATTACACATACAGCCATGAACTGGCAATCAATACATCATACACACATTACACATACAGCCAGGAATTGCCAATCAATACATCATACACACATTACACATAATACACATACAGCCAGGAACTGGCAATCAATACATCATACACACATTACACATAATACACAGACAGTCAGAAACTGCCAATCAATACATCATACACACATTATACATAATACACAGACAGTCAGGAACTGCCAATCAATACATCATACACACATTACACATACAGCCAGGAACTGCCAATCAATACACCATACACACATTATACATAATACACAGACAGTCAGAAACTGCCAATCAATACATCATACACACATTATATATAATACACAGACAGTCAAGAACTGCCAATCAATACATCATACATTACACATACAGCCAGGAACTGGCAATCAATACATCATACACACATTACACATACAGCCAGGAATTGCCAATCAATACATCATACACACATTACACATAATACACATACAGCCAGGAACTGACAATCAATACAACATACACACATTATACATAATACACATTCAGCCAGGAACTGCCAATCAGTACATCATACACACATTGCACATAATACACATACAGCCAGGAACTGCCAATCAATACATCCTACACACATTATACATAATACACAGACAGCCAGGAACTGCCAATCTATACATCATACAGGTACAGGTGTGTGTGTGTGTGTGTGTTAGGGTACAGGTGTGTGTGTGTGTGTGTGTGTGAGGGTACAGGTGTGTGTGTGTGTGTGTGAGGGTACAGGTGTGTGTGTGTGTGTGTGTGTGAGGGTACAGGTGTGTGTGTGTGTGTGTGTGTGAGGGTACAGGTGTGCGTGTGTGTGTGTGAGGGTACAGGTGTGTGTGTGTGTGTGTGTGTGTGTGAGGGTACAGGTGTGTGTGTGTGTGTGTGTGAGGGTACAGGTGTGTGTGTGTGTGTGTGAGGGTACAGGTGTGTGTTTGTGTGAGGGTACAGGTGTGTGTGTGTGTGTGTGTGTGAGGGTACAGGTGTGTGTGTGTGTGAGGGTACAGGTGTGTGTGTGTGAGGGTACAGGTGTGTGTGTGTGTGTGTGTGTGTGAGGGTACAGGTGTGTGTGTGTGAGGGTACAGGTGTGTGTGTGTGTGTGTGAGGGTACAGGTGTGATATTAACTCACGCAGGTGAACAGCAGAGCCCCGAGGGAGGCGTAGACGATGTGCAGGATGCGGTGGCGGATGAAGATGCAGAGGATGGAGAAGAGGAGCAGCACGATGAGGCACACGAACAGCACGCCCCGGCAGGAAGTGAAGTCATATTTGCTCTGATTCAGGTTCAACGACAAGAAACTGCACGTTACATGATGATTCATCGAAGTGAGAACACTTTTGTCAGCATGCAGTTCTCATAATGTAGTTCTCACAGCTGTGACAGATTAACTACGAGAGCAGCTCAGGCTGGTCACTCATTATTGGCATTTTGGCAGACACTCTTATCCAGAGCGACGTACAGTTGATTAGACTAAGCAGGAGACAATCCACCCCTGGAGCAATGCAGGGTTAAGGGCCTTGCTCAAGGGCCCAAAGGCTGTGCGGATCTTATTGTGGCTACACCGGGATTAAGAACCACCAACCTTGCGTGTCCCAGTCATTTACCTTAACCACTACGCTACAGGCCGCCCCAGGTTTGGTCTGAACTAAACTTAGTTGAGCTGTACCAATTCTCAGGGCAGACTAAAGTAAGTCTGAAGCAGGTTTTGGAGCAGTTTTAACATTCGCTGTCTGCTTCTCCAGATCTGAGACTTGGGAGAGACAGAGGGAGGGACAGAGGGAGGGAGGGAGGGAGGGAGGGAGAGGGACTGACCTGCAGGGAGAACAGCACCACGGTGAAGCACACCACAGCAGTGATCCCGACGGCCATGATGACAGAGTCGGTGTCGTAGAAGCTGGCGATCATCCCCACCATGTAGGACAGGCTGAGTGTCAGGATGGACTGATGGACACACAGAACAGAGCTTCATCACACAGAACAGAGCTTCATCACCCACAGAACAGAGCTTCATCATCACCATCATCATCACACACAGAACAGAGCTTCATCACACACAGAACAGGGCTTCATCACACAGAACAGAGCTTCATCACCACTATCACCATCATCATCACACACAGAACAGAGCTTCATCCCCACCATGTAGGACAGGCTGAGTGTCAGGATGGACTGATGGACACACAGAACAGAGCTTCATCACACAGAACAGAGCTTCATCACCACTATCATCATTATCATCACCACTATCATCATCATCATCATCACACACACAGAACAGGGCTTCATCACACACAGAACAGAGCTTCATCACACACAGAACAGAGCTTCATCACACACAGAACAGAGCTTCATCACACAGAACAGAGCTTCATCACACAGAACAGGGCTTCATCACACAGAACAGAGCTTCATCACCACTATCATCATTATCATCACCACTATCATCATCATCATCATCACACACACAGAACAGAGCTTCATCACCACTATCATCATCATCATCATCATCACACACAGAACAGAGCTTCATCATCACCATCATCATCACACACAGAACAGAGCTTCATCACCACTATCATCATCATCATCATCATCACACACACAGAACAGAGCTTCATCACCACTATCATCATCATCATCATCATCACACACACAGAACAGAGCTTCATCACCACTATCATCATCATCATCATCATCACACACAGAACAGAGCTTCATCACACACAGAACAGAGCTTCATCACACAGAACAGAGCTTCATCACACACAGAACAGAGCTTCATCACCACTATCATCATTATCATCACCACAATCATCATCATCATCATCACACACACAGAACAGAGCTTCATCACACAGAACAGAGCTTCATCACCACTATCATCATCATCATCATCACACACAGAACAGAGCTTCATCATCACCATCATCATCACACACAGAACAGAGCTTCATCACACACAGAACAGAGCTTCATCATCACTATCATCATCATCATCATCATCATCACACACAGAACAGAGCTTCATCACCACTATCATCATCATCATCATCATCACACACAGAACAGAGCTTCATCATCACCATCATCATCACACACAGAACAGAGCTTCATCACACACAGAACAGAGCTTCATCACACACAGAACAGAGCTTCATCACACAGAACAGAGCTTCATCACACACAGAACAGAGCTTCATCACACACAGAACAGGGCTTCATCACACACAGAACAGAGCTTCATCACACACAGAACAGAGCTTCATCACACACAGAACAGAGCTTCATCACACACAGAACAGAGCTTCATCACACACAGAACAGAGCTTCATCACCACTATCATCATTATCATCACCACTATCATCATCATCATCATCATCACACACACAGAACAGAGCTTCATCACACACAGAACAGAGCTTCATCACACACAGAACAGAGCTTCATCATCACCATCATCATCATCACACAGAACAGAGCTTCATCATCACTATCATCATCATCATCATCATCACACACAGAACAGAGCTTCATCATCACTATCATCATCATCACACACAGAACAGAGCTTCATCACACACAGAACAGAGCTTCATCACACACAGAACAGAGCTTCATCACACACAGAACAGAGCTTCATCACACACAGAACAGAGCTTCATCATCACCACTATCATCAACATCATCATCATCACACACACAGAACAGAGCTTCATCACACACAGAACAGAGCTTCATCACACAGAACAGAGCTTCATCACCACCATCATCATCATCATCATCATCATCATCACACACAGAACAGAGCTTCATCACCACTATCATCATTATCATCACCACTATCATCATCATCACACACACAGAACAGAGCTTCATCACCACTATCATCATTATCATCACCACTATCATCATCATCATCATCACACACACAGAACAGAGCTTCATCACCACTATCATCATCATCATCATCACACACAGAACAGAGCTTCATCACCACTATCATCATTATCATCACCACTATCATCATCATCATCATCACACACACAGAACAGAGCTTCATCACCACTATCATCATCATCATCATCATCACACACAGAACAGAGCTTCATCACACACAGAACAGAGCTTCATCACACACAGAACAGAGCTTCATCACACACAGAACAGAGCTTCATCATCACCATCATCATCATCAGACACAGAATAGAGCTTCATCACCACTATCACCATCATCATCATCATCACACACACAGAACAGAGCTTCATCACACACAGAACAGAGCTTCATCACCACTATCATCATCATCATCATCATCACACACACAGAACAGAGCTTCATCACCACTATCATCATCATCATCACACACAGAACAGAGCTTCATCACCACTATCATCATCATCATCATCATCATCACAGAACAGAGCTTCATCACACACAGAACAGAGCTTCATCACACACAGAACAGAGCTTCATCATCACCATCATCATCATCATCATCATCACACACACAGAACAGAGCTTCATCACCACTATCATCATCATCATCATCATCATCACACACAGAACAGAGCTTCATCACACACAGAACAGAGCTTCATCACACACAGAACAGAGCTTCATCACCACTATCATCATCATCACACACAGAACAGAGCTTCATCATCACCATCATCATCATCATCATCATCACACACAGAACAGAGCTTCATCACCACTATCATCATCATCATCACACAGAACAGAGCTTCATCATCACCATCATCATCATCACTATCATCATCATCACCACACACAGAACAGAGCTTCATCACCACTATCATCATCATCACCACACACAGAACAGAGCTTCATCATCACCATCATCATCATCATCATCATCACACACAGAAGAGAGCTTCATCACCACTATCATCATCATCATCACACAGAACAGAGCTTCATCATCACCATCATCATCATCACTATCATCATCATCACCACACACAGAACAGAGCTTCATCACCACTATCATCATCATCATCACACACAGAACAGAGCTTCATCACCACTATCATCATCATCATCATCACTATCATCATCATCATCATCATCAAACACAGAACAGAGCTTCATCATCACTATCATCATCATCATCATCATCACACACACAGAACAGAGCTTCATCATCACTATCATCATCATCATCATCATCATCATCATCACACACAGAACAGAGCTTCATCACCACTATCATCATCATCACACACAGAACAGAGCTTCATCACACACAGAACAGAGCTTCATCACACACAGAACAGAGCTTCATCATCACCATCATCATCATCATCATCATCACACACAGAACAGAGCTTCATCACCACTATCACCATCATCATCATCATCACACAGAACAGAGCTTCATCACCACTATCATCATCATCATCATCATCACACACAGAACAGAGCTTCATCACCACTATCATCATCATCACACACAGAACAGAGCTTCATCACCACTATCATCATCATCATCATCATCACACACAGAACAGAGCTTCATCACCACCATCGTCATCATCATCACACAGAACAGAGCTTCATCATCACTATCATCATCATCATCATCATCACACACAGAACAGAGCTTCATCATCACCATCATCATCATCATCACACACAGAACAGAGCTTCATCACCACTATCATCATCATCATCACACAGAACAGAGCTTCATCACCACTATCATCATCATCATCATCATCATCATCACACACAGAACAGAGCTTCATCACCACTATCATCATCATCATCATCATCACACAGAACAGAGCTTCATCACCACTATCATCATCATCATCATCATCACACACAGAACAGAGCTTCATCATCACTATCATCATCATCACACACAGAACAGAGCTTCATCACCACTATCATCATCATCATCACACACAGAACAGAGCTTCATCATCACCATCGTCATCATCATCATCATCATCACACACAGAACAGAGCTTCATCATCACTATCATCATCATCACACACAGAACAGAGCTTCATCACCACTATCATCATCATCATCATCACACAGAACAGAGCTTCATCACCACTATCATCATCATCACACACAGAACAGAGCTTCATCATCACCATCATCATCATCATCATCATCACACACAGAACAGAGCTTCATCACCACTATCATCATCATCATCACACAGAACAGAGCTTCATCATCACCATCATCATCATCACTATCATCATCACCACCACACACAGAACAGAGCTTCATCACCACTATCATCATCATCACCACACACAGAACAGAGCTTCATCATCACCATCATCATCATCATCATCATCACACACAGAAGAGAGCTTCATCACCACTATCATCATCATCATCACACAGAACAGAGCTTCATCATCACCATCATCATCATCACTATCATCATCATCACCACACACAGAACAGAGCTTCATCACCACTATCATCATCATCATCACACACAGAACAGAGCTTCATCACCACTATCATCATCATCATCATCACTATCATCATCATCATCATCATCAAACACAGAACAGAGCTTCATCATCACTATCATCATCATCATCATCATCATCACACACACAGAACAGAGCTTCATCACCACTATCATCATCATCATCATCATCACACACAGAACAGAGCTTCATCACACACAGAACAGAGCTTCATCACACAGAACAGAGCTTCATCACACACAGAACAGAGCTTCATCACCACTATCATCATTATCATCACCACTATCATCATCATCATCATCACACACACAGAACAGAGCTTCATCACACAGAACAGAGCTTCATCACCACTATCATCATCATCATCATCACACACAGAACAGAGCTTCATCATCACCATCATCATCACACACAGAACAGAGCTTCATCACACACAGAACAGAGCTTCATCATCACTATCATCATCATCATCATCATCATCACACACAGAACAGAGCTTCATCACCACTATCATCATCATCATCATCATCACACACAGAACAGAGCTTCATCATCACCATCATCATCACACACAGAACAGAGCTTCATCACACACAGAACAGAGCTTCATCACACACAGAACAGAGCTTCATCACACAGAACAGAGCTTCATCACACACAGAACAGAGCTTCATCACACACAGAACAGGGCTTCATCACACACAGAACAGAGCTTCATCACACACAGAACAGAGCTTCATCACACACAGAACAGAGCTTCATCACACACAGAACAGAGCTTCATCACACACAGAACAGAGCTTCATCACACACAGAACAGAGCTTCATCACCACTATCATCATTATCATCACCACTATCATCATCATCATCATCACACACACAGAACAGAGCTTCATCACACACAGAACAGAGCTTCATCACACACAGAACAGAGCTTCATCATCACCATCATCATCATCACACAGAACAGAGCTTCATCATCACTATCATCATCATCATCATCATCACACACAGAACAGAGCTTCATCATCACTATCATCATCATCACACACAGAACAGAGCTTCATCACACACAGAACAGAGCTTCATCACACACAGAACAGAGCTTCATCACACACAGAACAGAGCTTCATCACACACAGAACAGAGCTTCATCATCACCACTATCATCATCATCATCATCATCACACACACAGAACAGAGCTTCATCACACACAGAACAGAGCTTCATCACACAGAACAGAGCTTCATCACCACCATCATCATCATCATCATCATCATCATCACACACAGAACAGAGCTTCATCACCACTATCATCATTATCATCACCACTATCATCATCATCACACACACAGAACAGAGCTTCATCACCACTATCATCATTATCATCACCACTATCATCATCATCATCATCACACACACAGAACAGAGCTTCATCACCACTATCATCATCATCATCATCACACACAGAACAGAGCTTCATCACCACTATCATCATTATCATCACCACTATCATCATCATCATCATCACACACACAGAACAGAGCTTCATCACCACTATCATCATCATCATCATCATCACACACAGAACAGAGCTTCATCACACACAGAACAGAGCTTCATCACACACAGAACAGAGCTTCATCACACACAGAACAGAGCTTCATCATCACCATCATCATCATCACACACAGAATAGAGCTTCATCACCACTATCACCATCATCATCATCATCACACACACAGAACAGAGCTTCATCACACACAGAACAGAGCTTCATCACCACTATCATCATCATCATCATCATCACACACACAGAACAGAGCTTCATCACCACTATCATCATCATCATCACACACAGAACAGAGCTTCATCACCACTATCATCATCATCATCATCACTATCATCATCATCATCATCATCAAACACAGAACAGAGCTTCATCATCACTATCATCATCATCATCATCATCACACACACAGAACAGAGCTTCATCATCACTATCATCATCATCATCATCATCATCATCATCACACACAGAACAGAGCTTCATCACCACTATCATCATCATTACACACAGAACAGAGCTTCATCACACACAGAACAGAGCTTCATCACACACAGAACAGAGCTTCATCATCACCATCATCATCATCATCATCATCACACACAGAACAGAGCTTCATCACCACTATCATCATCATCATCATCACACAGAACAGAGCTTCATCACCACTATCATCATCATCATCATCACACACACAGAACAGAGCTTCATCATCACTATCATCATCATCATCACACACAGAACAGAGCTTCATCACCACTATCATCATCATCATCATCATCATCACACACAGAACAGAGCTTCATCACCACTATCATCATCATCATCATCATCACACACAGAACAGAGCTTCATCATCACTATCATCATCATCATCATCATCAAACACAGGTAGGGAAACCATATAAACATTCTACAGTAAGACTGACCCAAGCAGCCCCGTATACTTTAATGCACATAGTCAAATTCACTAATACATGTAAATGTAATTCATTCCCATTTCATATAACTCTGTCCCCCCCGTCGGGTCGTACCAAAGCCACCAGGTTCCAGGGGTGTTTGCGGCGGAACTCCCCGCAGCAGCTGAGCACGATGAGAGCCACGAAGAAGATGGCGTACGACACGTAATACGTCCACGGGTTCATCCGCACGAACCGCTTCGCATCGTCCACAAAGGTGAAGACCGCCACGAAGGAGAATGTGACCAGGAGCTGGACCGTCAGGACCATGAACACCTGGAGGACAAAGACAGGTATGGTGTACAGGTGTCTACAGGTATTTCACACAGGTGTAGTGCACTACCTGGAGGACACAGACAGGTATGGTGTACAGGTGTCTGTGTCATCCAGGTATTTCACACAGGTGTAGTGCACAGGTGAATCGTACCTTGCGTATGAAGGCCTGCCGAATCGTCTTGTCCTCAAAGCCCGAACTGCTGAACTCCTCATTGCCGTAGTAAGATGGAGGTACATCGCCATGGTAACCAGGGTTGTTCAAAGGAGCTGAAAGTTGAAATAACCTGTTTGGTTTTTGCAAATGCCCACTAATAATATACCTGTTCGACTGGGTTTCTGAGCCCATCACTTCCTGCTACTGTCAACCACTTTCAGTATGTAAATGGTTGGCATTTATATAGTGCCTTTATCCAAAGTGCTGTACAATTGATGCTTCTCATTCACCCATTCATACACACACTAACACACCGACGGCAATTGGCTGCCATGCAAGGTGCCGACCAGCTTGTCAGGAGCATTTGGGGGTTAGATGTCTTGCTCAGGGACACTTCGACACAGCCTGGGCGGGGGATCGAACCGGCAACCCTCCGACTGCCAGACGACTGCTCTCACTGCCTGAGCCAATGAGACGACTGCTCTCACTGCCTGAGCCAATGAGACGACTGCTCTTACTGCCTGAGCCAATGAGACGACTGCTCTCACTGCCTGAGCCAATGAGACGACTGCTCTTACCGCCTGAGCCATGTCGCCCCCCCCCATGTGCCTGCATGTCTACATGCACACGGTGGAAATGGTCGACTGTGATTGCAGATAAACCTCACACTGGACTTTTTGCACTCATTCAGGATTTCACTGAAAACTGAAGCCACAAGGAAGCCACACCCATACAGTGACAGGAAGTGACATTGCTCCCATACAGGAAGTGATGGTGCACATTACATTTGCATTTGTGGCATTTGGCAGACGCACTTATTCAGAGTGACATACATTTGATTAGACTAAGCCAGAGACAATCCCCCCCTGGAGCAATGCAGGGTTAAAGGCCTTGCTCAAGGGCCCAACGGCTGTGCGGATCGTAGAACCACCAACCTTGTGTGTCCTAGTCATTTACCTTAACCACTACACTACAGGCCGCTGTATTTTTGGTTAACCACACAACTGCGCAATAGACCCCAGAGGGAGAGAGGCAGACGGGGGAAGAGAGGAAAGAGACAGAGTCGGGTTCAGACTCACCCGTGGAGCCAGCTGCAAAGCCTGGTTGGGGGGGGCCCTGCTGGTAGGGGCCCGCAGGATAGGACATCTGTGGGTAGGGGGTGGGGCCAAACCCAGGCTGGCCGAAGGCAGTGGGTGGGGGGAAGGGGGTGCCTCCGGGGGGGGCCTGTGTGTAGTTGGGCGGGGGCATGGCGAAGCTGGCCGGGCTGGGCTGGCCAAACATGGAGCTGTGCAGGGGGTTGTCCTCCCCCATCCCCGCAGAGCCACTCTTATCCTTGGACATCACCTCTGCAGGGGACATTACACAATTACACACATCACCAAAACACACCTGTTTACACACCTGCAAACAGGGGATCCCATCACCCAAACACACCTGTTTACACACCTGCAAACGGGACCACATCACCCAAACACACTTGTTTACACTCCTGCAAAGGGGACCGCATCACCCAAACACACCTGTTTACACACCTGCAAACGGGACCACATCACCCAAACACACCTGTTTACACACCTGCAAACGGGACCACATCACCCAAACACACCTGTTTACACACCTGCAAACGGGACCACATCACCCAAACACACCTGTTTACACACCTGCAAACGGGACCACATCACCCAAACACACCTGTTTACACACCTGCAAACGGGACCACATCACCCAAACACACCTGTTTACATGCCATCGAACTGAGGACCTGGGTCCACTAAAAGTATGTAAACAGAAGAATTAAATATGTTAGAGCACTTAGTGTCTAGTCTTGGTTCTAGTCTTCTAGTTTTCATCTGTATAGATTGCATTTTGAGTTAAAAAGCTTACACGATCATGAAGACCAGGGGACTAACAATGGTTGAAAAACAACCAATTTGTAACATGAGGACAGCTCTCCAAAACATTGTACAGCTGTGCAATAATTCAAGTTCATTGGTTAAAAATGGGTTCTAATTGCCACAGCCAATGGCGTGGATTCAATGTCAGAGCGTTCACAGAGAAGGGGGAGGGATAAACAGCGCTGTGGTTTGAGGGTGTTTGTTGCTGCAATTCCTCTCTTGACCATTAGGAGTCTGAAAATACCTTTTGTACCTTTAAGAAGGACATCGCATACACTGTACAGCAGTTTGGAAATCTTGAAAAGGAAAGAGATAGACTCATGGATTTGGCTTGTATGACTGCTTCTGGAACACGTTTACCTTATTATTTATTTATAAGCTCATTCTTTAACAGAGGACAGCAGCAGTAGGACATGTACAGAACAGACTTTGTTTGGCTGTGTACAAAGAAATTCCTTCAACCTCATTGGCTGGCACTTCACTTTGCAGCAAGACCCCAAACACACTACTGACACAGCCCAGCATGACTCAAAGGGCAAAGGTCAGTCACTAATTTTCATCCACTAAACAACTAAACAAAGATCAGCTGAAGTTGGCCGCAAGGCAAGGCACTTCCAAAGAAGATACCAAACGACCGGTGATGTCAATGTGTCATAGACCTGATGCAGTCAAAAATCGGAATTATTAATATTAATAAAATATTACGCAGAAACAGCAGTTTCTGTAAAACATAAACATGTAAATACCATAACACCAAAGCGGATTGTCAGTACATACATTCAGTGAGCACTTTATTAGGTATTTATTCCTTCAGTCATCCGCTGCTGTAGCCTATACACTCAGAGCTTTGGGTGTTCAGAGATGCTCTTCTGCACACTACTGCTGTAATCCATCCATCCATCCATCCATCATCTGAACCCGCTTATCCTGATCAGGGTCACAGGGGGGCTGGAGCCTATCCCAGCATACATTGGGCGAAAGGCAGGAATACACCCTGGACAGGTCGCCAGTCTATCGCAGGGCACACACACCATTCACTCACACACTCTTACCTACGGGCAATTTAGACTCTCCAATCGGCCTAACCTGCATGTCTTTGGACTGTGGGAGGAAACCGGAGTACCCGGAGGAAACCCACGCAGACACGGGGAGAACATGCAAACTCCGCACAGAGAGGCCCCGGCCGATGGGGATTCGAACCCAGGACCTCCTTGCTGTGAGGCGGCAGTGCTACCCACTGCACCATCCATGCTCCCCCCCCCTGCCCCCCTGCCCCCACTGCACCATCCGTGCCCCCCCCCCTGCCCCCACTGCACCATCCGTGCCCCCCCCCCACTGCTGTAATGCGTGGTTATTTGCTTTGCGGTCACCTTCCCGTTTGGGAAGCCTTTTGGATTCTTAGTTACTTTTTAAAAAGATGATTACCAGGTCATATACTCGTTAGGGCTCCACTGAGTCAGGTGAGTATAATTCCAGGGCTGAACTTTTTATTCTGAAGTAACTCCATATCTTCTAAAGCCCTGCTCCTCAAATCACGGTCCTCGAGCACACTGCTGGTTTTCCACCCTCCCTTTACCGGAGAGGCAGATGGGATGGCAGTCTGGCCAATCAGCAGCACTATTTGTTCAGTTAGTTACTTGGGAAGAAAGAAAAGCAGGGCTGGGTTTGTATTCGAGGGCCAGATTTGAGGTTCCCTGTTAAAGTATCCAACTGCAGTGGCTGTTCTCTCTGGTGTTAACAACCACGGGTTATAGTCCATTGACAGCGTCACAGTGTCACTGGATTAAAATCGCAGAACATTCTACTGTTGCCGGTGGTCACTTATCGCACTCTGTCACTGGACTATAACCTGGCCTGAAGACTGCCTGCTAAATTAATGTACTGTAACGTGTGCGTGTGTGCGTGTGTGTGCGTGTGTATATGAATGTGTGAATGCGTGTGTGTGTGTGTGTGTGTGTGTATGCGTGTGTGTGCGTGTGTGTGTGTGCGTGCGTGTGTATATGAATGTGTGTATGCGTGTGTGTGTGTGTGTGTGTATGCGTGTGGTATGTGTGTGTGCGTGTGTGTGTGTGTGTGTGTATGCGTGTGTATGTGTGTGTGTGTGTGTGTATGTGTGTGTGTGTGTGTGTGTGTGCGTGCGTGTGTATATGAATGTGTGTATGCGTGTGTGTGTGTGTGCGTGCGTGTGTATATGAATGTGTGTATGCGTGTGTGTGTGTGTGTGTGTATGCGTGTGGTATGTGTGTGTGCGTGTGTGTGTGTATGCGTGTGTATGTGTGTGTGTGTATGCGTGTGTATGTGTGTGTGTGTGTGTGTGTGTGTGTATGCATGTGTGTGTGTGTGTGTGTGTGTATGCGTGTGTATGTGTGTGTGTGTGTGTGTATGCGTGTGTATATGTGTGTGTGTGTGTGTGTGTGTGTGTATGCGTGTGTGTGTGTGTGTGTGTGTAATGGCACCTGGACTCTGCCCTCGTTAACCCCTCTGGCAGTATCTAAGTGATAGAACAGCAGACTGTGGTGCTGACAGTCAGTGCTGAACCAGGAGAGGGGACTCAAGAGGAGATGCAGGTTCAGAGGACAATAAAAATCCTCTTAGGAGAGATGAGCACAGATAATAAGTCTGACACTATATATGCTGCCTTTGCTGTGGGGTCAGATGGATATAACCCCCCTCCTCTGCAGGCAGGCTCAGCGCCCCCTGCAGGCCACACACAGGAGGTACACTCAGCTCCTTCAGGCTCAGGTTGTGTCCGAAGTCGCATACTACTCACACTACACACACTACTCACACTACTCACACTACACACACTACACACACTACACACACTACTCACACTACACACACTACACACACTACTCACACTACACACTACACACTACACACACTGCTCATACTACTCATACTACACACACTACTCTACTACACACTACACACACTACACACACTACTCACACTACTCACACTACACACACTACACACTACTCACACTACTCACACTACTCACACTACTCACACTAGACACACTACTCACACTACTCTACTACACACACTACACACACTACACACACTACTCTACTACACACACTACTCACACTACACACACTACTCATACTACTCTACTACACACACTACTCACACTACTCACACTACACACACTATACACACACTACTCACACTACACACTACACACACTACACACACTACTCACACTACACACTACACACACTACACACACTACTCACACTACTCACACTACACACACTGCTCACACTACACACACTACTCACACTACTCACACTACACACACTACACACTACACACACTACACACACTACACACACTACTCACACTACACACACTACTCACACTACTCACACTACACACACTACTCACACTACACACACTACTCACACTACACACACTACTCACACTACTCACACTACACACACTACTCACACTACTCACACTACACACACTACACACACTACACACACTACACACACTACTCTACTACACACACTACACACACTACACACACTACTCTACTACACACACTACTCACACTACACACACTACTCATACTACTCTACTACACACACTACTCACACTACTTTACTACACACACTACTCACACTACACACACTACACACTACTCACACTACACACACTACACACACTACACACACTACTCACACTACACACACTACTCACACTACTCTACTACACACACTACACACACTACACACTACACACACTACACACACTACTCACACTACTCTACTACACACACTACACACACTACTCACACTACACACACTACACACACTACTCACACTACACACTACTCATACTACTCTACTACTCATACTACGTTTCAATGAAAATCAGCCTAGTAGTAGTAGAGTAGTAGAGTAGTATGCTAGTATGCTAGTATGTGGTTTCAAACATTACATGCAGGGCTTTACATGGAGTAGGTGCTGCCTATAGAGCCAAGCTGCTGTCTCCATACACCAGTGTGAGGTCCCTGAGGCCCTCCAGCCAAGGTCTGCTGGTCTCCCTGAGGCCCTGCAGCCTGCTGGTCTCCCTGAGGCCCTGCAGCCTGCTGGTCTCCCTGAGGCCCTGCAGCCTGCTGGTCTCCCTGAGGCCCTGCAGCCTGCTGGTCTCCCTGGTCTCCCTGAGGCCCTGCAGCCTGCTGGTCTCCCTGAGGCCCTGCAGCCTGCTGGTCTCCCTGGTCGCCCTGAGGGCTGGACTTAGACTGCAGGGAGACCGTGCTTTCGCTGTTCTCACCACAGACTGTGGAATCAGCGCCCTCTTGCCACAAGACTGTCTGACACTTTTCAAACCTTAAAAATTTTTTTTGCTCCATTTCATTCCCTGATTGTTGATCCGGTGGCCATTTCTTTGTATTTCCTTTATCAGTATGCTTTATTTTTTAATATATTTTTTATAATTATCTTTGTATTCTATCTTATTTTATCTTGTTTTTATTGCATTTGTGTTTTATCCTGCTTGATGTTTTGTGCTTTTTTAATATTTCAAGCACTTTGTAACCATTGGTTTAGAAAGGTGCTACAGAAATAAAGTATTATTTCTTCTTTTGGTTTGAAAACAAACTTTAAGATGCGCCTTTCTTCCATTCGCACAGGTGGACTTTTATTTTGAATCTAATTCTGCCGTCTCACTGTTGCTCACCATAACTCATTTTGGAAACTCAGATTAGGCCACAGATACTATTTTATTATTATTATTATTATTATTATCATTATTATTATTATTATTATTATTATTATTAATGTGGTTTACTCAATGGTAAAAGAGTTAGCCTAATGGCAGTCAATGAACAGAAGGCTGCGCTAATGCACTTTCAGGATGACATTCGCCATGGCCCCACAGAAGAAAAGATAGCATCTATTTTTTATTTCAATTGTGGGATCAGTCGTTAGGAAGTTTCAAGACGTGAAATTTCAACGCCTCAGAATTTGACGTCTTGACGGGTTCATTTCCTTCGTCTAAAGAGGTATAGTTTTGCCGTGCCGTGTTATGAGGTAGAATTATAACACGTCAGAAATGAACGCGATTAGGTTCCATACTCTTCAGCATTCGGCAGCAATCGTTCAGTTGCACGTGCGACCTAGTCATTTCTAATGTTATCTCCTCCTCAAATTTATCTGGCATGAATGTAGCACCCAACATGATTAAATAAAACGGTATATAATGAAATTCACGAACGCAAACACCTTGAATTATTATTGCCGCCTTGAGAATGTAGCCTATCGCTGCATCATCCACAGTGGTGTAACTCAGACCTATTGGGCCCGGGCGCTATACACTCCGGGCCCCCTCCCCTTCAATAACATTGCCCACACGCATACTTGCAGTGCGCATGTACCAGCCATTCAGAACCACAGACAGTAGACAAAGCACAGGGATAAATGCTAGCCAGTCCATAGCAGTACTGTTAGTAACACATAAGAGACAACATCACAATATTACATTACTCTTTCTGACTAACAATTGCGTAACGGTAAAAAGCTTTTCACTGATATAGGTAGACTATAAAAACATAAATGAATCAATGAATACATTAAAGACTGTTTGTGGGCTATCCTAAAACATTGAATTGTATTGAATTACATTACAATTACATTGAGTTCACCTTTAAAGCTATTAAGACTGGTAGGTTTTCCCCCCCATCATGTTATTTTTTACCCCAACAACGGGGTTAAATATAACATTTTACTCCCGGTATTTACAGTTAAATTGCTAGTCAGTGGTATGTCCCAGAAATTTCATTATGGTACGCAATCATATGCAAGGGCTGAATGATGGTCGCAAACATATGCAAGGGCTGAATGATGGTTTTTTAAATATATATATATATATATATATATATATATATATATATATATATATATATATATATATATATATATATATATAACATACTCTACCCTAACGGAAGCGAATCTCCATAACCCAAGAGATGAAACGTTGAGTTGCACACATTGCTCTGTTAGCCTATACATTCAATAACAATGCTTTTCTGCTAAACCCTCTCACACTTCAAAGTCATTAATTCTGCCGACATGTTTATTCGCAGATAGGAGATAAAGTGGGTTCTTTGGGTGATAATCTTGAATTTTATATCCACGAAGCAGATGTATACAAGTATAGCATGTTGAATTAAAAGCAGATAAGCTCTTCGCCGTTGTTTTTACACCCAGGTACTGATATCGTACATCACTAGTCCAGTGTCCCTACATGAAATAACCTGCTAGATGTAGGTCTACATTACTATTAAAATGTACCATCTTAAAAGAACGAGATGAAAACACGTTGCTTACAATGGGGTATGTGTTCTTGAGTTCATGGTCATGTAGCCTATTATTTACAATAACGTCATGCTACTTCATGCTATGCTTAGTCCTAGCAGGATCTAACCTGATTACGGTACACAATAACTGAACGGATCAATGGACCCACGGTATGACGATGTAATGCCGCAAAGCTGCTCTGCTAACACCGACTAAATATGTAACCTACACCGAACAGCCTACCAGATATAACATATGCAAGTAGCGTCTGAAATTATTCAGCAATATAGCTGAAAAAACTGGCAAGTGCTTGCGGGGGAATTAGGCGAGTTATTGTTGGCATACAAGCGAACGGTCGTACCGTAGAGCGCTTTCTCCAAAATAGCTCATCTTCATGTTAAAACTCCATAAATGTAAAATACATGTATATGAAACTAATGTACAGAGTAATAATATGACTGACCTTATTTTGCAAGCCTTTACGTTCGTACCGAGTTGGACAGTAAATCCTTGTGTAGCCACAAAGCCTTATGCTAAACCTGCGCACTGCCGCTGCGCTCGATGACAGCTTGACCGATTTCAGAACCGTCTCCCTCGCCGCATGACGTCACGCACGAACCCGTCAGATGACTTCCGAGAAAGCAAAACTAAGAACATCGCTTATCTTAGACATGATGATCCACTTAAAAATATATAGGCCTACTGCATATATTACAGCATACGAGAGAAAGCGAAAGAAACAGAACCCCAGAAAACGGTAACAGCGAGGCTGTACACAAATAAGACATCAGTGAATTACCTAGTAATAATTTTATCTGTGTAAGCACAACGCAGAGAAACCGAAATATTAAATACAAACATATTTTTAACAGTTGTACAAAATCCATATTTGTTTTTTCATAATTACCAAGCAATATTAATTTCCTAGCTGCCTGTCTGGCAGCTTGGGGATGTTAATTCCATGACAGATTGTTCCATATTCATATTCCTTTACATTCACATGAGTTTATTACATTGTGCTTTGCTGTATAAATGGTAATTAACAGTTTATTCAGAGTTAAATAATTGTGCAAGGGCTGGGAAAGAGGGGAGACATCCAGCACAAAGACCCATAATATTGCTCTCCTGTCGCCATGGTTACACGCGTCACCATGGCGACTCCTATGGGTGCCCAGGTGGGCGTGCCCAGCGCCGGCAGGCCTGTTAGCTGTCGCGCGCGCGCCGCAGGTTCTCCAGCTCGCTGCGCGTGATGGTGCCGTAGGTCTGAGAGTAGCAGCCCAGCTTGGCCCGGGCGTCCCCCGCCGCCCCCACGTTCGCCGAGTTCTGGAACACCTTCCGGCTGTACCTGGGGAGAACACGCGTGTCCCGCACCTGAGATGGGGTCTGCTGGGGGGACGGTGGGGGGGGAGGGAGAGAGAGAGGGAGAGAGGGAGAGAGAGAGGGAGAGAGAGGGAGAGAGGGAGAGAGAGAGGGAGAGAGAGGGAGAGAGGGAGAGAGAGAGGGAGAGAGAGGGCAAGTCACAGTCGTTCAACACAGTTCAATTCAACATATTTGGCCAGGTTCCCCGATGTAGATTAAGTTTTATCCTCGACTAAATTTAGTTTTCTATGGAGAGTCATGTGTCAAAGGCATTTGACACAGTTCATCATTCACTGTGTGTACGGGCTCCATGAGGTTCCACAAGGCTCCATACTGGGTCCAGTTTTGTTTACTATTTATATTAATTACATAATCACATCCTTTACTGGCTGGCATGCCCACCTTTATGCAGATGAATCTCTTCAATCGGCTCTTATGAACTTGCAAACGTCCTTTAATGCTCTGCAGAGTGTGCTTTTGGATCTGAAATGAGATTTGACTGCATATGAAGTGGTTTATGTGAGGACTCTGACCTGCTGTGCAGTGGTGGCGGCCCTGCTGGCTGCGGGTTCGATGCGACGTAGAAGCAGGTTGTTTTGGGGGCGGGAGCACTCCAGGGGGGCGGAACGGCCGCGCTGCATGACCTGCAGGAACCAGCCAATCAGAAGCAGCCAAATCCCAGCCTGACTACCGTGGGAACCAATCAATTCTCATCATTAAGGGTGGGTGTGTATTACATGATTCTCACACGTTACAAAGTCGGGGCTCTCTTACACCTTGCGAGGTCAGGTTGTGACAACACAGATGATAGCACAGACTATACGGAAACCCTAACCCTAAGCCTCCTGATTGGTCAATGGGAATCGAAACACAAAATCCGCTCACAAGACCTCTCACAGTTTAAAAATTCCCGCTGATTGTACAAAACAATTGGGAGTCTATAAGCCAGTTGGATCAGCCCAGAACGGTATCTCATACCTAGCAAGCAGTTTTTTACAGTTTGGTCCTGATCTGATCAAGAGCTCACAAGTAGTATAGTTTACATTTTTACATTTTTACATTTTTGTCATTTGTCATAGTCGTCATCATAAGTGCAACATTTTTATTTTATTTTTATTTTATTTTTTTTAGAGTGTAAGCCTGTCTTTACTACCAGGAGAACCAATGTTCTCTTGTCATCACTAAGCACATTTCCAGAACTGGAGTACTACTCACATTAGAACTGTTAGCGCCCTCTGGTGGTCGCATTACTGCGCCCAGGGTACGCTGCTGATTGGTCGGCACTGAGGGGGCGTGTACAGATGGAACCTCAGTATCAGAACCTAGGCAGACAGCAAGTGACTGATTACTGTGGATCCTGTGGTTTATATAACATAACAAAACATAAGGTAATGGTGAGAATTGTGTACACCTGTGTGTGTGCGATTGTGTACACCTGTGTGCTACCTATGTGTGTGAGAGTGTGTACATCTGTGTGTTACCTGTGTGTGAGATTGTGTACACCTGTGTGTGTGAGATTGTGTACACCTGTGTTACCTGTGTGTGTGAGATTGTGTACACCTGTGTGTTACCTGTGTGTGTGAGATTGTGTAGCTGGATGTGTGAGATTGTGTACACCTGTGTGTACACCTGTGTGTGAGAGATTGTGTACACCTGTGTGTCACCTGTGTGTGTGAGTGTGTACACCTGTCTGTTACCTGTGTGTGTGATGGCATTGTAGGAGGTGCTTGCTGCAGGTCTGCATCTCTCTCTGGTGGGAGGGGCTGGGGGCGGGGCAGGGGAGGGCTTGGAGGCCTCTGATTGGGCCTGCCCTCCC
>NW_026890383.1:185000-189208 GCF_963514075.1 Conger conger
GGAAATATGCTGCATTTTGGCAGAAAAATGAAACTATATGCTTGAAATACGTAAGACAGATCATTCTGATTTGAGCAGAAAGTTTATTCAGTTTATTCATTTTTTTTGTTTGCAGCCTTGTTACCATCTATACAAAAGTGATCATACTTGCATTGAAATGTGCATGTATATAGGGTAAATATAGATGTAGTTGTCACTGAAGAGATTTTTCCACTATTACTGCTGTATATGTACTGTTGAAACACCTGGCTGTCATTTCAGTGAACAACCTACCCAGGTGTTTGTTGTTTGTGCCCCGTTACCACATATACAAAAGGGGCCACCTTTGGATTGGCATTTGCATTCTTTAGCCTTGGTGGGGAAAATGGATGCAGCCAGAGGTAGAGGAAGAAGACATCGTGGAAGAGCAAGAACAGTTGTGTCTGGTGAAATCAGAGCCACAGTCATTGATCATGTGATAAATCATGGTCTGTCCCTGAGGGAATCAGGTTGAGGGTTCAACCAAACTTGCCTAGATCCACAGTCGCACAGTCAATAGTGAGGATTTTCAGGCAAACCAACAAGTACTATACAGTATTTACAGCATTCTGACTGAAGGAGTTCAATTGATGTGTATATTACAGCAGTACTGTGATTTGAGAAGTCTCCATAAAAAGCAGATGTATCAGTGCACATTTGTCTTTGACTCACTACAGGACCCAGCGGTTACCTCACACAGTCACACAGGGGGAAGGGGAAGAATGTTTACACCTCAACAGGAGGATACAATAGTTGGGATGGTCATTGTCAACAACAGCATCAGGCTAAGAGAAATACGCAACAACATAACCGCAGATATGTATGTTCTTACATATTTCCAAACATTGACAGTGTAAGCACTACAACCATTTGTTAGTTGTGTTACAGAAACATCAGATCAGGATGAAACAGTTGTACACTGTCCCCTTTGACAGGAACTCTGAGGGTGTCAAGAAACTCAGGTACCAATATGAAGTTTATGAAGGTATATGTGAAGGTTTAGGACCACCACCCACATGAACAGATGTCACTTCTAGATGCAATGGCTGCTGGGTGTGTGACATAACTGTGGAACACATCCAGGGCTGGATAAGGCACGCAAAGAGATGTTTTCCTCGGTGTATAGCAAGAGATAACATTCGGAGTGATGTTGATGAAAATCTATAGCCAAATGCAGAGGACAGGATGGATGGGCCAGGCCAACAGTAGACTTCTGATACTGATAGGCAGACAATATATGTGCGAATTACTGTATATAGTGGAAATATTGCTATTTGGTATGTATTTGTTATTGATTGTAATGTATTTTGAGTAATTGATTGTATTGTATTTTTCTTTTCTGAATTACAGTATATTGCACTGTGAGAACAAACGTCAAAATACTGTAAACCCTCTGAAGAATACTGTTGCTTTTGTGATTTGTTTCTTTATCATATATTGTTTTACATTACACAGTAAAAATTGTTATTCAGGGTTTCCAATATAGTAAAACATTCATTCATTTACAGTTTACTGTAAATTTCCCACACTCAGTCATGACATCTATTATGAGAGGTAAACCAACAGATCAAAAGTTTCTTTAGCTGCTTGGCTTGAAATATTTGTGGATGCAAAAATAGAGGAAAGGGAAACACATAATATATGTATTTAGCAATGCTCCATGTTGTTTGTGTTTTGCAGTTCATTGAACATTGAGTGACAAAATAGTCTTATGGGAGAAAGCATATGCTATAGCTATGGCAGCATGAGTCACTTTTGGGTGAAATATTAAGTGTTTTGGTGGTTGAAGTGCATTTTGCACCAAAGGTTAACTGATGTGCTCAAGTGCGTGTTTCAAAAGCACACTGTGTGAAGAGTTTTGAAAAAGTGGACATGGTATTGAGACAAGTGTGAAAACGATTGTAAAAAACCGTAAGTATTACTAAAAGTTACAGAAGCTCAAACACAGTGAAAGTGGAAACTTTTTTTCTCAGTGAAAATATTTTATGTTTTTGACTGGATTATTGAAGCTGTGGCTGGTGCGCTTAGAAACACAATTGTTTTTTTAATCGTAGTTTTCCAAAAGGGACATTTGGAGACTCCAAATGGGCACATGGAAGCTATATTATGGGACTTATTAAGTATGAAATATTGTATTTAGCTGACTAGACTATACATCACTTTTTATCCTGAAAAACAGTGTTTGTACTTCCCCCACCTGTCACTCTCCCCCACCTCTCTGTCCCAAACTCCCTCTCTGTCCCCCCCTCTCTGTCCCAAACCCCCTCTCTGTCCCAAACCCTCTGTCCCCTCTCCCTCTCTGTCCCAAACCCCCTCTCTGTCCCAAACCCCCTCTCTCCCTCTCTGTCCCAAACCCCCTCTCTGTCCCAAACTCTCTGTCCCAAACCCCCTCTCTGTCCCAAACTCTCTGTCCCAAACCCCCTCTCTGTCCCAAACCCCCTCTCTGTCCCAAACCCCCTTTCTCCCTCTCTGTCCCAAACCCCCTCTCTGTCCCAAACCCCCTCTCTCCCTCTCTGTCCCAAACCCCCTCTCTGTCCCAAACTCTCTGTCCCAAACCCCCTCTCTGTCCCAAACTCTCTGTCCCAAACCCCCTCTCTGTCCCAAACCCCCTCTCTGTCCCAAACTCTCTGTCCCAAACCCCCTCTCTGTCCCAAACCCCCTCTCTCCCTCTCTGTCCCAAACCCCCTCTCTGTCCCAAACCCCCTCTCTGTCCCAAACCCCCTCTCTGTCCCAAACTCTCTGTCCCAAACCCCCTCTCTGTCCCAAACCCCCTCTCTGTCCCAAACTCTCTGTCCCAAACCCCCTCTCTGTCCCAAACCCCCTTTCTCCCTCTCTGTCCCAAACCCCCTCTCTGTCCCAAACCCCCTCTCTCCCTCTCTGTCCCAAACTCCCTCTCTCAGACAGCAACAGCTTGAGAAGATCATGAAAAACAAGTACAATAATGAGGTGCATTGAATGAAGTTTTCGTCAAATACCCAACCCCCATCAAGTCAAACACATTGCATAATTTCAAATGCTATTTATTATTCAAAAGCAGGCTAGCTCCTTATTTATAAGCATACTGAATACTAATCAAATATTTAGAGAATGCATTTAGATGCTCACCAACATGAAATGGGGTTACGTCACTGAAAATGCCCTCTATTATGTTGTCAACTGTGTTTTCACTGTCTTCCTCAGAAATATTCACTCAGATGAGATATTCATTGGAATATCTGACTCTGTGTGTGTATTGACGTTATTTCAGTTTTGTTATGCAGGCAAAATGCTTTTTAGTCATTAATTCAATAACATGCCCATAGTCAGTTCTTTAATGAGCTGAAGTTATATTGCATTTTCTTACACATGGATGGGGGTAACGCATTTTCTCTGCAACTACGTTACAAATACTAGTCAGAGACAGTTGTACTTGGTCTCATCATGTTCAAGAGAGCCTATGCAAAATGTAGATGTTAGAATTTCTATGTACAAGAACTTCTGTACAAGTATATGGCAAAACTTACAATAATGATAATTCCTCCAGAGAAATTATAAGTAAACAATGGACATTCTATCAACATTTCTCAAAGCATATTCTTATCATGACAAACTATGATGCATTTGGTCGGCTGGTTGTGAAAAGGATACTGACCTTATTTCTTGGAGTATGTGGATTTCCACAATGCAGAGAAAGTGTGGTCCCCCAACACTTGTTTTACCACCCACATGTTACAAAGTGAGTTTTAATGCTTTCAAATGGTATATCCTGTTACCATAGTGCACCCAGAATGAATGAATGAATGCAGCCCTGGGCTTAAAATAAATTGACATTTGGATGTTTGCTTGGAAATGAAAAAAGAATGCTTCTCATCCAATTTGTGTAGTTTAAAAACTACAAAAACATATTTTTGTAGATCTCGGGGGCCCTATGCATACCTGGGAGACCCCAGCAGGATCTCGGGGGCCCTATGCATACCTGGGAGACCCCAGCAGGATCTCGGGGGCCCTATGCATACCTGGGGGACCCCAGCAGGATCTCGGGGGCCCTATGCATACCTGGGAGACCCCAGCAGGATCTCGGGGGCCCTATGCATACCTGGGGGACCCCAGCAGGATCTCGGGGGCCCTATGCATACCTGGGAGACCCCAGCAGGATCTCGGGGGCCCTATGCATACCTGGGGGACCCCAGCAGGATCTCGGGGGCCCTATG
>NW_026890384.1:0-40000 GCF_963514075.1 Conger conger
TGTCCTTCCCCTTAAATACAGTATCACTCTTAAAGCAGCATTTTATTATGAGCATCAGTGAGATTAAGGACTGGTGCTCAGTCTCTTCACTCCAGGGCTCTTACACAGACAGGACCAATATGACTCTGACTGGCTTCATCAGCTTGTGGAAAGGATGCTGAAGATTCCCCCTGTACAGTGACAATGTGGAGCTCCCTGCCCCCAGTACTCACTGTATTGAACAGTCCCCAGCATCTTCTCCCACACTCTGTACTTCAGATTGCCCAGGTGCTTGGCCACATCAATCAGCGCTCCTGAGACCTTCTCTGGATCCCCCAGTGTGCACTGGGCTCTGCAATAATATTCAGGAGTCACTTGTGCTGTGGGCGTGGCTTCATTACCATAGAAGATTATCAGCAGCAACATCAGATCTTCATTCTGTAAGAAAATGGCTCCATCCCTCCCAGCGTTCTGCCACACAGCCCCACTGAGAAACACACACTCACAGCCCCACTGAGAGACACACACTCACAGCCCCACTGAGAGACACACACTCACAGCCCCACTGAGAGACACACACTCACAGCCCCACTGAGAGATACACACTCACAAGACCTGGTGAGAGAGGATAGAGTTTGCTTACCTGATTTTTGTGTCCTTGTAGCTCTGCAATAAGGAGAGTTCATTATTTTCACTGTGGTCCATACTCTGTCCATTAATACTGTGTTAGAAACCACATATCTGACTGTATGCTACTGAATATGCTTTAGATGTGATGTAAGATATGTTGTGTTCAGATTCAGGCCTTCAGAGGATCAGGGTGATTGGATGGGGCAATATTATCAATATTAGATTGCTTGTAAGAATGCTGATGTCCTCTGACATCAGAGCCACACTGATACCCTAATCCAGGCCTGCAGTCTTTGGGCCTGACCTGCTGACCTCCTGCAGTCTCTGAAGAGACACCAGAACCAGGGCAGGGCCCTGCCAGAATATCCTTTTGAATGCAATCTGTAACATTCAATTCAAATCATCCACTGAGTGTCTATATTCATCATGACTGTTGACACTGGACAGTTGAAATCTACATTGCTAGAAGCAGTTCCAGATTAAAGAGGAAACCAACGTGGTTTCATTTGGTTTTATTATATGGAACATGGAGATTGCCAGTGCCCAGATTGAACAATTCCTTCCTCTTCATTGATATTTGTCATTCTTCCTAATAATTAATTTAAATCACATAAAATATACATTATATGTAGGTTAAGTGAGGGTTCTAGCATGCAATACCACTTGTGTTCAGTATTCAGAGTGCTGAACATCTTAACAAAGTTCTCATTATACTGTGTGTGTGATGAGCTGTGTGTGCTGCTTTAACATGGTTATACATGTGTACAGAGTGTGTGTGAAGAGCTGCTTTAACATGGTTATACATGTGTACAGAGTGTGTGTGATGAGCTGCTTTAACATGGTTATACATGTGTACACAGTGTGTGATGAGCTGCTTTAACATGGTTATACATGTGTACAGAGTGTGTGTGATGAGCTGCTTTAACATGGTTATACATGTGTACAGAGTGTGTGTGATGAGCTGCTTTAACATGGTTATACATGTGTACAGAGTGTGTTTGATGAGCTGCTTTAACATGGTTATACATGTGTACAGAGTGTGTGATGAGCTGCTTTAACATGGTTATACATGTGTACAGAGTGTGTGTGATGAGCTGCTTTAACATGGTTATACATGTGTACAGAGTGTGTGTGATGAGCTGCTTTAACATGGTTATACATGTGTACAGAGTGTGTGTGATGAGCTGCTTTAACATGGTTATACATGTGTACAGAGTGTGTGTGATGAGCTGCTTTAACATGGTTATACATGTGTACAGAGTGTGTGTGATGAGCTGCTTTACCATGGTTATACATGTGTACAGAGTGTGTGTGATGAGCTGCTTTAACATGGTTATACATGTGCACAGAGTGTGTGTGATGAGCTGCTTTAACATGGTTATACATGTGTACTGAGTGTGTGTGATGAGCTGCTTTAACATGGTTATACATGTGTACAGAGTGTGGGTGTAGCAGGAGAATGAGAATGAGAATACTATATTGTTTAAATTATATATTGTGTGAGCAGTAACAGCAGTTTGTATAGAGTCCTACAGACGCAGAGTGAACAGATCTTACCTGCAGGAATGAGACGTCTTCAGCTCCCAGCTCCTGTTCTATGGCTCTGATCTGTTCTGAAAGGGATGATATCTCTTCTGTCATCTTCTCAATCTTCTTCTTCATCATCTGACTCTTCTGCTCCTCTTCCTCCCTCAGTGCAGTGATCCTGGCTGCCTCTTCATCCTTTAGGAACTGCTGAAGTTTCTCAAACTCCATCTTTATCTGTCTCTCTGTGTGCTGGGCCTGGCTCTGGAATAAACATTATTCACCATCATTTCAGCACAATCCAGAGCTGCATTTTCAACACTGTGATTTAAAGACCTCAGTACAGTACCTTGATGTGCTCTGCTGTTTGATCATAGATTAGTTTCACTGCATTAAAGGCTTCTAGCTTCTCCTGCAGTGGAGCCAGTGCAATCCTGAGTTCCTCCTGGAAAGAAATGACAGAGTCCACACTTTACTGAGGGACCAGACCCACAGTATAATTCACTGCCTACACAGACAGCACAACAGCCCCTGCTCAGACAGAGGGGAGCCAGAATGGAGACTCAGGTCACAGCTTGAGTAAAAACACTGTGCTCACTGAGACACACATCAGTGCCCTGCCTCTATGACAGGACATGCCAGGTACAGATGTTTTGGGCCCCCCTGCTCAAAAAGCCTTTTACAATGAATATCTAAGTGAACTGAAGCAATCTCTGCACATTTTAAAGCAAGACTTTTTATTTACATTTTTTACAGTTTCAAAATAATAGAAAAAGGCCCTGTGGACAGTTTGGGAACCCTGTCAGTTAGTACTTTGTAACTCCTCCTCGGGAAACTATAACAGGTTGTAAACACTTCCAGTAGCCAGTTAAGAGTCTCTAAATTCTTGCTTTCGGAAGCTTATCACACACAGGCCAGAGTCACTCCCCTCCTCAAAAAACCTGCTCTTGATCCCTCTGCCCTGAACAACTACCGGCCTGTCTCTCTTCTTCCGTTTCTCGCTAAAACCCTGGAACGGGCGGTCTGCTCCCAACTGTCCACTTATCTTCTCCACAACAATCTCCATGACCCCAACCAGTCTGGCTTCAAGAGTGGCCACTCCACTGAAACCGCCCTGCTCGCGGTCACTGAGGCACTCCACTCTGCTAAAGCAAAATCCCTCTCCTCTGTCCTCATCTTCCTCGACCTGTCAGCCGCCTTCGATACAGTCAACCATGAGATTCTGCTCTCATCGCTGTCTGGGATGGGTGTCACAGGTTCTGCACTCGCTTGGTTTTCCTCCTACCTCTCTGGTCGCTCCTACCAGTTGACTTGGAGGGGCGCAGTCTCCGACCCTCAACCCCTACGAACTGGAGTCCCGCAGGGCTCGGTTCTTGGGCCTCTCCTCTTCTCGCTATACACCATGTCTCTTGGTTCTGTTATCTCTTCCCACGGCTTCTCTTATCACTCCTACGCTGATGACACCCAACTCTTCATTTCCTTCCCCCCCGACACCCAAATCACCACACAGATCTCTGCCTGCTTGGCTGATATCTCTGCGTGGATGACTTCCCATCACCTGAAGCTCAACCTTGCCAAAACTGAGCTTCTCTACATCCCTGCCAAGTCCTCTCCGTCAATTGACCTCTCACTGACTGTGGAGGACTTTGTAGTTTCCTCCTCCCGTACGGCAAAGAATCTTGGGGTGACTCTTGATAACTGCCTCTCCCTGGCTCCACAAGTATCCTCCACTGCCAGAACCTGCAGGTTCTTTCTGTATAATATACGCCGCATCCGTCATCTCCTGACGGAGAAAGCCACCCAGCTCCTAGTCCAGGCGCTCGTCATTTCCCGCCTGGATTACTGCAACTCCCTCCTAGCCGGTCTCCCAGCGTGCGCCATCAAGCCCCTCCAGCTGGTCCAGAATGCTGCAGCCCGCTCGATCACCAGTCAGCCCAGGTCGGCTCATGTCACCCCGCTTCTCATTGGCCTCCACTGGCTTCCTATTGCCGCACGCATCCGATTCAAGGCCCTAGTGTTGGCATTTCAGGCTGCTAAGGGGACTGCCCCACATTACATACAATCCCTGATCACTCCCTACTCCCCAGCTAGACCACTCCGGTCTGCCAGCTCTGGTCGCCTTACGGTTCCCTCTCTACGGGCACCTGGCGGTCGAGCTGCACGTTCACGCCTGTTTTCCGTTCTGGTTCCTCAGTGGTGGAATGACCTGCCTACCACTGTCAGAACAGCAGAATCCCTCCCCCTATTTCGACGCAGACTCAAAACCCACCTTTTCAAACTCTACCTTAGTCCTCCCTCCTGACTTCCCCTGCCCCTCCTTTCTGATATCCCTATCCCTGTCTAACCCCCCCCAAAAAAAAAAAAAAAAAAAAAAAAAAAAAAAAAAAGTTGCACTTATGATGACGACTATATGTTTAGAACAGCAGTCCAGGTGTATTTTCCTAGTTCTGGATGTGATGCTTTGACCTGTGGTAGAACCTATGCACTTGTAAGTCGCTTTGGACTAAAAGCGTCTGCCAAATGACTAAAATGTAAAAATGTAAATGTATTCCCCATTATTCCTGGCAGAACACCTCTAGCTCAGAAATATTCTTCGGCCTCCTTGCCTGTACAGCATGTTTGAGATCTCTCCACAGTCTGGGAACTGTGGTGGCCATTCCAAAACCTTCATCCGTCTTTCTTCAAGGTCCTTCATGGTTGATTTTGAGGCATGCTTTGGATCATTATCTTGCTGGAACACCCAACCTCTCCAACTTCAAAATTCACAGAAAAAAAGATCTCCCTCCTAAAAGCATGATAAACAATCACAAGTCAAAATCAGACTGCACCTTAGTGAGCAGGCTGGTTTCTCTAAAACTCTCGATGATGTGTGCTAAAAGTGTATCAATATATCCGTATTAAAGTATGATATGTACCCTGTATAGTTTCAAACTGATTAACTGCTAAATTGTGCTAGAATTACACAGCAGCCAGCTGGCAGAGGGGGGGGCAGGACCCGTCTTGAACTGTGTAGACCAAACTGTCAAGGACACGGGCAGAGCAAGATATGACTGTACAGCTGATTTCTCCGGGACTCTCGATGTTTTATGCCAGAAGTGTATCTATTTGACCTAGAACATTAATTATAGCTGAGCTTCTGAAAACGCAAGAAACCACAGTGAAAACTGTTGAAATGAGAGCAAAGAATGCTACGTACATTTACTCCCTTAGAAGAGAATAATTAATCAAATGATTAGTATGTCTGTATATTAGAAAAGTATATTAGAAGTGAATATTAATGAAATGTTTAGTTTGTCTGTATATTTTCAATGATTACTGCTGCTTAGTTCATCTTATAAAAGCGAAAGATACAGAGTGACGTGTATGGATGACGTGTTAGAGGGAGGGCATCCAGAACTTTATGAGATCTGGTAGTTTGCCAAGAGCAGGTGCGGGGTGAAGTGAGGACACAAACTTTGTTCTAGTTGGCAGAACGCCCTGAACTTTGTACAGAGTTGGCAGAGCATAAGGACTGTTGGCAATTTGCCACAATGACGTTGTGGGAGGAGCGTTGGGAGGAGTTACGATAAGAACAGTGTGGCTGATTTGCCAGAATGAGGTTTGAGGAGGAGTTGTAGGTGGAGTAACTGTGTATAAAATGGGTGTAAAAAAGACAATTGGTTCTGGAGAGCTGATCCGGCTTTATGCACGTGTGCTAATAAAGTCTGATTTTCCTGAAGATCTTGCTGCCTTTTTCGACAAATTGAAGATTTGGACTCTGTCGTTTCCTAGACATGACAAAACTTCAATGTCTGGACTGACTACTAAACATTAGCCTCTAGAATTTATTTGTATTTGGTGGAATCCATTCTTCCTTCCACCCACACAATATCCTGTGCCCCCAGCTGCCACACAACCCCAAAGCATAATGGATCCACCTCCATGCTTCACAGGTGGCAAGGTATTCTCCTCTACAAAGCCTTCACCCTTTTTTCTCCACACATACCTTCTTTGGTGGTGGCCAAAAAGCACATTGTGCCAAAAGGCTTCAGGTTTTCTTTCTGGCAACTCTGCCATGTGGGTCTTTGTTGTTTAAAGTACATTGTGTGAGGTATGATGTACGTGCTGTGACAGGTTCTACCCAAACCAGCTTCATTTGTCAGTCAGACCAAATGCAGCCAACTTCAGACTTCCTTTCGATTAATTAATCAACACTTGCAGGTGGAAATTGTTGCATTATGGTTTGTGTGTGATGTGTGTGATGTGTGTGTGTGTGTGTGTGTGTGTGTGTGTGTGTGTGTGTGTGTGTAAATAAAACAAATACAATCGAATATGGTCAGCCTCATGAATGCATTAAACAAATACGTAGAAGACTGCAACATTGCATTACATTACAGAGATTACAACATTACTTTTAAAATGGCAGCAATACTAGCAATGTTACTATAAAGTTTTATATAATATATGCATTAGCTACTAACAACCTTACGCCAGAAGGTGGCAGTCTAAGACCACAAATGACTACAGGGCTTTGGTCTGACAGACCATGTGACACAGTGAGAATGGGAAACATGGTGCAGTGAATCATACTCATTGCCAGCGGTATTAATGAAGTACTATGCATTTCACACCAGGTCTCGGGCCATTCTATTTCAAAAATATTAACTTTCTAAACATCTGATTAATATTAAGTCAATAAAAGAAACAATGAACATTTAAATTCTGTTCTCAAACATTTACCTTATACTTTCCTGCAGCCTCCTGAACTGGTCGCAGTTTGTGGTTTTCATGTTTTTCTGAAGTTTGACAGACAAGGCAGACGGGTGTTTGATCCTCCAGACAGAAGAGTTTGAGTTTCTCACTGTGCAGACTGCAGAGCACTTCAGATGCTTCAGCTCTCTGTCTTCTCTCCTTTAAGAAAGACTCACAGATATTCCTCAGAGACAGGTTAAGGGGAGAATGTTCCATAGAAGATCTTCTCCTGCAAACTGGGCACTCCTGAGATCCCTGCCCATCCCAGTACTGCTGCAGACAGGCCTTACAGAAGCTGTGACTGCAACTCAGGAGAACAGGATCCCTGAAGATTTCAGAGCACACAGGACAGGAGAGCTCCTCTTCCAGGAGAGAAGATCCAGACGCCATTCTGTCTCCGTCTGTTCTGAGCTCAGTAATGGCTTCTGCTAAATCTGTAGTTTAGTTTCACTTTCCTCCACTGCTATTAAAAATGAAATATCTTTAAATGAATCCCAAATCTCTGCTCTCCCCTGTCTACTTTTTAATCCTCAGACAATGTCATTAAAAACTCCTTAACTTCTAAAAAATATACAGTGAAATCGTATCATAAGGTCCCCCGTGTATCTAAAGCGTCTGTGTGTGAGAAACTGTACTTTGCTCTTCCTGTTTGACAAACCTGTTTGTCAGTGACATCACTTCCTGCAGGGGGCAGCATTGTGCCACTGAGGTCTGAGTGGCTGATCTGACAGCAGTTTCACACCAGCCCTGCTATACAGATTCTTTGAGGAGATGCACTTATTCATTTATTCATTTATTCCTTTATGCAATTCTGTTGCATTGAATTCGTTATTCGGTATTCGTAATAATCCACATATATTAATAGTATCAAATAATAGTATCTGTTAGATGTTCATAGTAAATACTCCAGACATTGAAATTAATACTACTACTACTACTACTACTACTACTACTAATAATAATAATAATCTATATTATTATTATTATTATTATAAATTGAGAGTTTGGAATAATATTTGATGTGCTTCAGGCATGTTGGTCTCTGGGATGACAGTCAGCAGGTGGTGTTCAGGGTGGGGTGAGAGAGAAATAGAGATTGCTACATTTAACAGTACGGTAGCAAAGCAGTTTGGATTTTTAAAACACCGGGGGCTTCTGACGATGCCCAGGGATCCCATACAGTCGGTCTATTAAACTGGCTATACTGTAAACTCCAGCTACTGTCAGATCATGCGGGTTGAGGTCATGACTGCGCCTTAAAACAACTAATCCTGGGTTCATATTACAGTTTTTTACAATCGTTTTCACACTTGTCTCAATACCATGTCCACTTTTTCAAAACACTTAACACATTCACCATATCATTCGACTATGTGAACTAAACTGTGGATATTTTTGCATTGCTTTGATACTAAAGGCATTCAATCACCACTTCTTCCAAAATTCATGAATACCTCTCTCAGTCAATGTTCACTACCAGCAAAAGTTTGTACAAATACAGCTAATTTTGCAGACATTTAGATACTCTGTTCAAAACAGTTAACTTTCAGTTCAAAACCCAATAAAATTCTGATCATTGTGGAAGGAAATATGCTGCATTTTGGCAGAAAAATGAAACTATATGCTTGAAATACGTAAGACAGATCATTCTGATTTGAGCAGAAAGTTTATTCAGTTTATTATTATTTTTTGTTTGCAGCCTTGTTACCATCTATGCAAAAGTGATCATACTTGCATTGCAATGTGCGTGTATATAGGTTAAATATAGATGTAGTTGTCACTGAAGAGATTTTTCCGCTATTACTGCTGTATATGTACTGCTGAAACACCTGGCTGTCATTTTAGTGAACAACCTGCCCAGGTGTTTGTTGTTTGTGCCCCGTTACCACATATACAAAAGGGGCCATCTTTGGATTGGCATTTGAATTCTTTAGCCTTGGTAGGGAAAATGGATGCAGCCAGAGGTAGAGGAAGAAGACCTTGCGGAAGAGCAAGAACAGTTGTGTCTGATGAGATCAGAGCCACAGTCATTGGTAAATCATGGTCTGTCCCTGAGGGAATCCGGTTGAGGGTTCAACCAAACTTGCCTAGATCCACAGTGGCTTCAATAGTGAGGATTTTCAGGCAAACCAACAGGTACTATATAGTATTTGCAGCATTCTGACTGAAGGAGTTCAATTGATGTGTATATTACAGCAGTACTGTGATTTGAGAAGTCTCCAGAAAAAGCAGATGTATCAGTGCACATTTGTCTTTGACTCACTACAGGACCCAGCAGTTACCTCACACAGTCACACAGGGGGAAGGGGAAGAATGTTTACACCTCAACAGGAGGATTCAATAGTTGGGATGGTCATTGTCAACAACAGCATCAGGCTAAGAGAAATATGCAACAATATAATCGCAGACAACAACATATTTCCAAACACTGACAGTGTAAGCACTACAACCATTTCAAGAGTGCTACAGAAACATCAGATCAGGATGAAACAGTTGTACACTGTCCCCTTTGACAGGAACTCTGAGGGTATCAAGGAACCCAGATACCAATATGACGTTTATGAAGGTATATGTGAAGGTTTAGGACCACCACCCACATGAACAGATGTCACTTCTAGATGCAATGGCTGCTGGGTGTATGGACATAACAGTGGAACACATCCAGGGCTGGAAAAGGCACACAAAGAGATGTTTTCCTCGGTGTATAGCAAGAGATAACATTTGGAGTGATGTTGATGAAAATCTATGGCCAAATGGGCCTGGCCAACAGTAGACTTCTGATACTGATAGGCAGACAGTATATGTGCGAATTACTGCATATAGTGAAAATATTGCTTTTTGGTATGTATTTGTTATTGATTGTAATGTATTTTGAGTAATTGATTGTATTGTAAAAAAAATTTAAATCATTTTTTACATATATAATCATAAAAGAAAGGTGTAGAAAACAATAAAAATAGAATAAGGTAAATATATATATCTAAATAAAAAAAGAAAAAAAAAAAAAATATATCTAAATACCATAGAGGTGAATATATACATAATAAAATAGATAATTATAAGGACCACATATAATAATGGATGAGGGAAAGAAAACAGCAGTTGAGATAATTGCGGGGATATATCCTAAATATAAAGAGATAGAAAATATTTTGAAGAAGTGGGAAAAATGAACGAAAAAATTGGTGACAAAATGGCCTAAAGGTGGTACGGTTGATAGAGAAATATGCTATCTGATGGGGGGGGTAATAGCAAATTATAAACTGGGAGATAAAACAAAGAAAAGACAGCTGAAAAGGGAACAGGAAAAAGTGATCTTAGGGTGGTTCAGATCCTTTACTAGAGAGCAGGGCATGGGGATATCAGGTGATTGCGGGGAGATGATGACCCCTCCCCCGTATGCCTTGCAACCGCAGGGGCAGGGGGGAGAGAAGGAGGGGGGTGTACACCAAGCAGGCCCAATTATGCCTGGCGCGCCGCCAGGAGAGAAGGTCATTTGTCCAGTAGTAAAAGGGCAAGTTGAAATAAGTGGGTGGGTAGAGCATGGGGAAGATGCAGAGCAGGTGAGGGAAGCAAAACAGCGTCTCCAGGGTAAGGAAAAGGAGGTGGAAGAGAGAGTACAAGAGCTTAAAAAGGAATATGAAGAGGCGGAAAATATGAAAAAATTGATTTAAAAAAAATGGGAAGAGTACGATAGCTACCACAGTAAGTTAGTGAAAACAGCAAATGAGATAAGGAGCACTGAGGGAAAAAAGAGAGCAGGTAAAGGTCGTCAATCAGCTGAGCAGGGGCAGGAAAATTATGAATGGGAGAAACTCCCATATAAAACATGGGAGGCATTGGAGTGGGCGGAGCCAAAAAATACCAAAGACACAAAATCCCAGCATAAGTATAAATCAAGCCATAACAAAAGGCGCAGCAAATAGAAAATCAATCGGTTAAGTAAAATTTAATGAGGATGAGCGGGTTATCCAAACAGAGGGAAGTGGCAGTGAGTACAGTAGTGGTGAGTTAGGGGAAGAAGAGGGCGGCCTTGGGAGGGAAGATTGCGGAGAAGGGGGGTCAAAACAGGAAGTAAAATCAGCACACATACAGGGGGATATAGCTGGGCGATACACTAGTAGAACAAGAACAATACAGAAGCCCAGGCGGTATCGTGAGGAGGAGGAAAGCCCCACCATGGTGGGGCCATTATTGGTTAGAGATAATATATCCCGATACATTCCCTGGTCCACCCAGGACATGCAAAATGTAATAACAAATCTCCCTGAGTTGCAGAATGGAGCGAGCCACTGGATCAGGGTGCTGGAGGAGGAGACAACGGGCCGGATCCTGGCGGTGGGGGACCTGAAGGCTCTCCTGGGGAAGGTCGTGGGGATGGAAACAATGCTGGACATATTCGAGAAGGCCGCCTTTGTCAGAGACCAAGTGCAAACCCCCGCAGTGGATGGGGGGCCATTTGATAACGTGCGGGGGACTGTCTGGACTGCACTGCGAGCGCTGTATCCTGCGCGACCAGACATCACAACCTTAACGGGGCCACCGTTAAAAAGTGATGAACTGCCGGCAACATACATTCACCTGTAGTTGCGTAGGTGGAGGCAGATAACTGAACGGAATATACAGTTGGACCCCATAATGACTACCCTCTTCCGTAAAGCCATACGGGAGGGGATGCCTTCAGAAGTGGGGCGCCGCCTCGATGAGGTGGTGGGACTCAACACCATGACCCACAGAGAGTTTGTGGAGCATGTGGTACACGCTGTAGAGAGACAGCGGAAAGAGGGGAAAAAGCTGGAGGATCAAGCTAAAGACATCCAAAGAAAACTGCTGCAGTTGCAGCTGGAGGAACTTAAAGCCAAAGAAAAAAAGACCGGAGAGGCAAAAGAGCTGGAAAAAGAGAAAGAGGCAAAAAAAAGTGGCTTCTGTGAAAATACAGAACATGGACAATGGTTTCTTTGACATTGAGGCACCCCTCACACCTGAACCATGGAGCAGCCCGATGGCACCCCCGTCAACGGTGGTCTACAACTTCTCCGGCATCCCTTATCCAGTGGCCATCCAAGGTAATATGCAAGAGGGGGGGGGCACAAATGGGTGGGATCCAAATGAAGGGAGGGCCAGGGAATGGTGGGCAGCCCAATCAGTGGAGAGGTCAGCAGAATCAGAACAGTAACATGCCGAATAGAAATTGGAACCAACCAGGTTTCCCTAACCAGCAGAGGCGAGGTCCCATAGTATGTTATGGATGTGGTCAGGAGGGCCACATAAGAAGACAGTGTCCAAACACACAAAACTCAAGCCCAGCTAATCAGGGGAACTGGGCCCCCAGTCAGCCCCAGCAACTGCAGGGCTATCCCAACTTGGCTCCGCCTCCTCAGGTGCAAACCCCATATCAGGCCAGGGGGCCTGTAAATTACCGAGGTTCCCACTAGGGGTGCCCAGAGAACCCAGGCAGAGTAGGACAACATGTACTGATAACAACGGGTTCAGAACAAGAACCTATAATAAATGTACAAATCGGAGGAAAAGTTGTCCCTATGATGATAGATACTGGTGCAACATGCACTTGCATTCAGAAAGAATATGCCTCACATCTGCCACTGTCGGGGGAAGTCATTCAAACAGTAGGGTTCTCAGGGAAAATAATGTTAAGCCCGACCACACAACCGGTAACAATAAAAATCGGTACAAAAGAAGCTAAATTAGGGGTGGTGGTGTGTAAAAATTCCCCCGTAAGCCTTCTAGGACGAGATGCAATTTTTGAATGTACTATATGGAAAGGGAAAACCACCCCATGACAAATGTATATGAGATAGGGGAGATTGAAACACAGGTAAACGACCGCATATGGAACACTTGGAAACCATACGTTGAAGCCCAGATCCCAGATGCAATGGAGCCAGAGAAGGGTTTACATTGTACAATGAGAGTCGATCCCACACAGAGCTTAGAGCTAGAAAAGGAGTGGAATGAAGATAAAAGGAAGAGATAATTTTTAGTGACAACTGCACTCCTGATAGGGCAGGAAGGAGCTGCTTTAAAAGTGTGCAAGTCCTTATGGATTGAGAAATGGTTTCAGGAGCAAAATGCAGCCCCACACATAACATTGAAAGTCAACCCAGGGTACCAGGCTAAGGATGTACCACGCGTAGTCCGTGTAATACACCGATACTGCCAATGCGAAAAGCAGATGGGGAAAAATGGAGATTGGTCCAGGACCTGAGAGCAGTTAATGATGTAGTGCAGGATATGACTGCAGTGGTACCTAACCCTCATACTTTACTAACCAACGTTCCTCACACCGCAAAATGGTTTACCGTGATAGACCTGTGTTCTGCCTTTTTCAGCATTCCATTGGCTGTACAAAGTCAAGAGCTGTTTGCCTTCACATTTGAGAATCAGCAGTATACCTACAACAGAATGCCACAGGGGTACAAACATGCACCACATGTATTTAAATCATTGAAAAATGATTTGCAAGGATTGAATATTGAAAGTGTGGTTTTGCAATATGTTGATGACTTGTTATATGCAGACACAAAGGAAAAATGCGTGACTGACAGCATGAAGCTGCTGGAGAAACTGGCCGAGGGGGGGGCACAAAGTGTCCAGGAAAAAACTGCAGTTCTGCTCCCCGGAGGTGGAGTATTTGGGAAGAGTAATCTCAGCTGGCGGTAAAGGAATGTCAAACAGTTGGAAACAATAATGCGAATTCCTCAACCCCAGGTGCAGAGAGGGAGAGAATAGCGGGGTTAGGGGGGTGGGGATTTCCTCACGCGAGTCCTCGTGGTTGGAGGTTTCGTTCGCGGAGGTTCGTTTCGTGCCACTGGGCTCTCTCGTGGTACGTCCAGGCTCTTTCCGCTTCTCTTGCGGCTGGTTTAGCTCGGTGTTCAATCTTAGCGTTCACTCCCTCAGGCTCCGGGTAACCCTCCTCCGTCATGAGCCCCGCTTGGCGTTTGTTCTCTCCTTTTAAATGCTGCCGCTTCTTTTCCGCGAACTCGGCGCAGCTGTGCCTGTTTAATTAGAGGAGGTGAGTAATTTCCCGTCCCATTCCGCACGCGTCTCGCCTCGGGGCCGCTGTCCTCGGTGCTGATACTCCTCCCGGCCTCTCTCCAAGGTGCCGCTCTTAGACATGTCGGGAAATATTCACAGTTAATTATTTTCCCCAGCGCTTGGCGCCGGTGCACTGGCTGTTCGACCCCAGTGGTGTACCGATCGCAGGTCGGGCCACCACAACATATCACAAAGTTGTTGACACCTGCCAGAATACACAAGTATCAAATGTTGTTAGCTTTTTCAGACATCACGTTTGTCAAGTGTGATACAGTAAATCCAGCAGAATATGTCCCACTCCCAGGTGATGGGATACCTCATGAATGTGTCCCGGAGAGCAAAGAGTTCATGAAATTACTAGATCTAAAAACAGAGCCACTACAACAGGAAGATAAAAGAATCGTGTTTTGTGGACGGTTCAAGTTACTTAGATCACAGAGGAATACATTCGGGTTATGCAGTGGTTGAAAAGCGAGGTGCCAAGTGGATGACCTTAGAAGCTGAGAAATGTCAACAACCCTGCTCAGCACAGCTGGCTGAGCTCAAGGCCCTAACCCGAGCATGTGAATTAATGGCAGGGCAAGACACAGTCATATATACTGACTCTGCGTATGCTCATGGGGTGTGCCACTTCTTTGGAGCAGTGTGGAAAGCCTGAGGTTTTCAAAAAAACCAATGGCACTGACATACAGAATAAGGAACAGATTCTGGAGTTAATATTAGCAATGTTGAAACCAAAGCAGTTGGCAATAGTCAAATGTCAAGCTCATAAAAAGGGAAACAATTTTGTGATAAAGGGCAATAATAATGCTGATGAGGCAGCAAGACAAGCCTCAGGAAGTAAAATTTCATTAGTTGCACCGACAATGATATTACATCCAAAACCATCACTAGTCGATATAAGGGAAGCACAACTGGAGGCGAATACTATGGAAAAAAACAGACTGGGCCAGGCGAGGGGCTAGGCAAGGCACGGATGGGTTATGGCGAAATGTGGAGGGATTGCTTGTGGTTCCAGTACCACTACTAACCCAACTAATCAGTGAAGCGCATGGCCATGATCATTGTGCACGGGGACAGGTATTGAGGAATATTAAAAAGCAGGGATTGTGTTCACCTTACTTACAAAATCGAATCGATTATCAGTTGCGGTTGTGTGAAATATGTGCTCAAAATAACATACGGAAGCCATTTACAGCACCAATTGGCCACATGCCAACACCAGAAGGGCCCTTTATGCACCTAATGATGGATTATGTAGACATGATACACAAGGTAAGAGGTAAGAGATACCTGTTGGTAGTCATAGATCGGTTTAGCCGATGGGTGGAAGCCATTCCCTCCAAGAACCAACGGTCAGGAACTGTGGTAAAATCTCTGGTGAATGAAGTAATACCAAGGTTTGGCATACCAGTGACAATAAGTTCGGACAATGGTCCTGCATTCATAGAACATGTATTGAGACAAGTTGCACAGACTTTAAAAATAAAGCAAAGGTATGGGTGTGTATACCATCCTCAGTCACAGGGCATGGTGGAGAGAGTAAACGGGATTCTTTAAGCAAAGATTAGCAAAATATGTCACGATACTCACCTGAATTGGGTAGATGCACTACCTTTGGCATTAATGTGCTACAGGAGCCAGGAAAGCAGAATCACCCACCCTAGCCCTCATGAGATGGTCACGGGTAGGAGAATGCCATCACCCCAATTAAGTGGGCAGTCAGAAGGCCCTCCTTTAGAGGAAATGGAGTTGGGACTTTGACAGTATATGCATCAACTCTCTGCCATTCACCAAATTATATTTGAGCAGGAACAGTCCAGAGAACCAGAACCAGCTGCAGAGGACCAGCCAGTGCGCCCCGGGGACTGGGTGTACATCCGATGATTTCGACGAAAGTGGAATGACGTGCGACGAGAAGGTCCCTATCGAGTGACTCGAACTTCCCCAACTGCTCTCCAAGTCGCAGGTAGCCTTTATTGGTACCATTTGAATCACTGCACAAGGGCGCTAGATAGGGGAGTAGAAGAAGCGAAGGATAATCTCGAGGAAGAAGATGACCCGGGAGAGGGACCTAGTCAACTACCTCTTTTTCATATTAGTCCTCCAGAACCGCCTGGAGGGAGTGACAATGATTACTTTGGGGAACTTGAGTTTGGGGAGCCTGAATCTGACGAGCCTACACAAGATATGGCAGAAATGGGAGACATTGCTGATGACTTATTGAGTGGAGATGGTACAGAGGAACGAGACGCTGAGAGGAGATATATTGGGGACCGCTGCGACATTGAAACAATTGATTTCTCATGTTTGGACTGGGACTAATGAAACAAGCTGGTTGGGGGCTGACAATGAGACGGTGGCTAAATTAATACAGGAAACTCTGGAGGAAATTAGGGTAATGCATGTTGATGAGGAAAGGGAGAAGGATAGGGATTACCATAATAGAGAAACTGAAATTTATATAATGGTGTCCCAAAACACACACCCAGAAGAAGGGGAAGAAGAAGACCATGGATGGTGCTATTATTGTAGGGATAGTATTGATAGTTTGTGCAATAATAGTAGTAGCACCCCTAGGAATAGCAGCAGGAATAAAATTTGCAAGACCAAAAGAGAAGGGAATTGAAATTACCATTATGATAATGTTGATAGTAGTAACCTTAATGATAGCAGGCACTTATTTGATTTTAAGTGGAATGAGTAATCAAAATAAACTTAAAGATGAAATGGGTAAACGTAAGCATAATCCCTCTGAGATAACTGATAGAGCTAAACGAGGGGTAAAGATTAAAACAGCCAACACCCCATTGTGGGTACGAACGCAGTCAAATAGATGGTGGAAATGGGCTAACTACACTGCAAGAGTACACACCCCTGAATCATGCATGATTTGCGCAGAAGCAGAGCCAGTACTAACTCTAAGCCCAAACCCGAACAGCTATGTAAAATGTATGTATGACAACCAGGCCAAAAGGGGAAGAAATAAGAGCATGTCAAATTATAAGTGTCCCATCCAGTGTATAGAAGAATTGGGATCAAGTATAAAACAGGACGACAAAAATAGAGCATGCAGAAAGTACAATCTAGTGCAAAGTTATGATTCGCGTATAGAGAAGAAAAAATTACAATTAACAGACGGGTCCTATGAATGTTATGAGGTCACTAATGGTAGAGTACAGGTAGGCACATTCCCAGGTGAATGTCAGATTAGATGGACATGTAATGGGACCAAAGAGCAGGGCCACCCACAGTTAAATTACACTAATTTGCCATGGTTACTACAAGATACTGAAAATGCCATTATAAATTATACGCAAAATATAAACTCCACAGGGATAACGACTCCCAAATGCCAGAATATAATTAATGCAGATAAAAGGGTGGCTGATATGTTCTGGATGTGAGGGGAAGATATATATAGTCGCTTACCAATAGGTTGGATGGGAACATGTGCTCACGTAATGCTGGCTCATTCAGTTGCAATTGGATACCCAGCCCAAGAAGGTCCAACCTCTAGTGGGCGCCAGAGAAGAAGTGATGAGGCTGAGTCCGAGATAACTATAGATGTAATTGGCCAACCAAGGGGGATCCCTAATCAATTTAAGGCCAGGAATTAGATATTAGCAGGATTTGAATCTATCATTCCATCGATAACTGTAAACAAAAATGTGGAGTGGATAAACTACATATACTATAATCAGCAAAGGTTTATGAACCACACCGACGAGGCATTGTCAGCCCTAGGAGAACAGTTAGCAGCAACTAGTAAAATGGCTAGGCAAAATCGCTGGGGATTGGACTGGATGTTGGCCGAAAAGGGGGGTATCTGTGTAATGTTTGGAAAGGACTGCTGTACGTTTATCCCCAATAACACCTCCCCAGAAGGAACCTTTACACACGCAATGGACAGACTGATGGCCCTGAGACATGAAGTAACTGAGAATGCTGGATATGGCCATGTTGTGGGGGACTGGCTGGAGCAGGCTGTTGGACAGTGGGGAAGTTGGCTGGCCAAAATAGGACTTGTAGTGGGGATAGCACTGGTGGTGGTGCTGGTGGTGCTATCTTGTGTTCTCCCCCTTTTGAGATCTTCTTTCCACAGTGCTATAGGTATCCATCTGGTGTCATACAGGGGCAGTATCGCAGAGACCTGGCGCCAGACGGGAGAGTCCTGGTATCAGAGGCCGCGAGCACGATCCAGGGAGACGGAGGGAGCAGAGAGGGTGCCAACAGCTCCAGAAGTGCCCCCGCGAAACCAGTACGAGAACACCAAGCCGGTGCACCTGACAGAGGGAGGAACAACATCACCAACAGTGCCCCAGTCGAACCAGTACGAGATCTGCAAACCAGGATACCCGCAGCGTGTGCCGATTGCATCCTTCGGGTGGCAGACGTACCCAGAGGCCACTGGATACTACGACGATTTTTACTGTTACGAATAACGTGTTAACCAATTTAATAGAAGTTTATGATCATTTTAAAGAGTGGGTTAATTAGAGTAATACATGCTGCTTTTTGATATGGCTATGGCCAGTAAGATTGTGCGAGATGCACTGCGACAGAAAGCGTTGGAGGAACCTTGGGAGCAGCGTTACATTGAGGAGTCAAATGCATTTGGATGTTGCTATGGTAGCAAGGGATGTTCAGGAGCCCAATTCAGTATACATGGGGTGGGACATACCCGGCGCTGCCTGACACTGCGAATGACGGCAGCCAAGGCCAAGGTGGCGGCTATATTTGTCATGGTGGGAGGTAATACCCGTGGTGATCGCCAGAGGGCCTAGGATAATTGGTAACACCTGTTCCTCGTTTGCACCAGGGGAATTGCCTCCCAGCAGAGTATTTAAGGCCAGTTCTGACTGGTCTTCAGTGCTTCTGTGTTACCGTTCGCCCTAGCACAAAGCCGGTAAATGCACAAGGTAGACGCTGTGTTTATTCGAGTCAGGTTCTGTGCAGGTGTGTGTGTCGAAGCAATACAATTTAAAGAAAGAAAAGAACAAAGGTAAGGAAGGCGCTCGGTTTAGTTGTTGGGTTCACCGACGCCTTCCCTAAGGGTTTTCATTTTTGTTTTGGGCTCGTGTGAGCCGGCGGTAGAGGGACGTTGTCCCCGGTAAATGTATTTTGGTTTGTGTTTATTCCTGAGCTGCGCCTCATGGTTTTTGTTTAGCCTACGCTGTTTTTGGCTAGGTTGTATTTTTATTTCATTGCCCCTGATTGGGCACTCTCTGTGCTCGGTATTCGGCACAGTTACTGGTCGGTACACTCGCCCTGTTCTCGAAGGGTCGTTTTATTTTCTTCAGCCATTTTGGGCTCCTTTTCTGTTTTCCCAATTAAGAATCGCCTTCGGGTTTGTTTTTGTTCTCCCCCCTGTTACGGGAGTTATTCTCATTTTTTGTCCCACTTATCCCTGTACTCTGCCCCTGGGATCTAGGAGGGGTATTATTTAGGCGCACTTGGTCCTCCGCTCCAACCCCACCCTTATAATATTACCCTTCCCAGGTCAAACAGGTTAATGGATGATGCCAACCTTGTGGTTACTGTCCTACTATGATGGGCCCAATAATATACAACCAAGCTGGGTTCATGTGAAAAAGCTTACTATACCCTGGTACACGGTAAAGAATGAACCGACAACGCAAACTGAGATCATAATGTCAAGAATTCACTTCGTCTGCAAAGCTGAACTTGACATTCAGAAAGCACTGGCCCCACACGCTAGCTTTATTGCAACAATCAGAGAAGAAATTCTGGTAATGTGGCAGGGGAATAAAGTCCTCTGGTCCAGTAACCCCCAGGCATATCGAGTGTATTTAGACACTCTGGCCCAACTGAGTTACCCATGTCCAAGGCCACCTCCCTGTGCACTAGGCCCTAGTTCTCCCATTTGTCTGAGTCCTGCTGTAAGCATGGAGAGCATCCCGATGCCTCCCGAGCCTGCGCAGAGACAGGCTACAGCTGCAACAGAGGGCAGGCAAGAGGGCCCGCTAATCCCTATGCAGGTGCTGCATCCTATACCAGCCCTGACGGTAGAAAGTGAAGCACCGGGGAACCCTCCGGACTCCACTGAGACTCCTGCCCCAAACCCCTACCCCTTCTCCCCTCAATCCCCTGATTCACTCGCAGCGCTCCTGAATCATCCTCCCTCAAACCCCTACCTCTTCTCCCCCCAATCCCCTGAACCAATTGAGTCAGACAATGATTACACACCCACAGTGCCCCGGCGTCCTTCCCCAGGCTCTTCCCCTGCCTCTACCTATTCTGACTCAGATGCTGCCAGCTCACCTGCTAGGCCCATAACCCTGGACATACCCAGGCGGCATAGTGATATTTACCAGGGTACTGAGGAGGTCATTCAGATTGCAGAACAGGGAGCCGTTCGGGGCCATAAATCATGACCCCGAAAGGGGGGATATGTAGGGAAAATTCACAGAGCAGGAGACCCCCCCAAAAAGTACAAATCAAAATCAGACTCTGCACTAATGAACAAACTGGTTCCTTCAGACTCTGCACTAATGAACAAGCTGGTTCCTTTAACGCTCTCGAAAATGTATGCTAAGAGTGTATCAATATATATGTATACACAACATATAACAACATATAATATATCATATGTATGCTGTTTTTATTCAATTGAATGAACCTAGAACCTTTGTATAACCAAGCTTATGAAAACGCAAGAAACCACAGTGTACACTGTCGAAAAGAGAGCAAAGACTGCAAGATTAAAGAATTACGTTTAGTCACTTAGAAGAAAGTAGTGATTAGATGTGTAGTAATATATATTCCATGATTTCTTTGATGATTAATATATATCTTCTATGATGTCACTGCTGTTCAGTTTATCTATACTTTCTATGACTTACTTTTATTTTCATTGATGTCTATCATATAATTTCTATGATTTTGATTTGACTGATGCTTAGTACATCTGTGTACTCTTTATGACTTATTACTGATGAATATTGTTGTTAGAAATGCATAAGTGACCCACATGTAATCCAAAGTTAAGTAAAATGATTAATATGAGGTGGAAAGCACCAAAAATAGGTCGTAGAAAGTTCTGGGAAACACTATATAGTGAATAGCACCGTGTTTCATATGTTTTTCATGTTAATGATTTAAGTTTATTAGAAGACACAGCCTATAGCGCAAGATGTATGTAAAAAGATCCTCCTTTGTTTTGGGAATCAAGGGGGAAATTTGCCACAATGGTTTCAGGACTGAAAAGTAAATATCTGCAACATAGCCAAGTCATATGATGGTTTTTAAGAAAGCTATTGGTTGTACTGAGATAAGGATTGTGCATAAAAAGAGAGTTGTGTCTGTTATTCAAGGTTGGAAATCTGAGGATTTGAACTGGCTATTGTGCACGTGTGCTACAATAAAGTCAAATTTTCTGCAGACTTTGCTGCCGTGGGATCTTTTCACTTCCTGGACTTGTTTTACCACTGACTGGAGATTGGACCTTGAGAGCTACCGTGTCTTAGCAACGATACTGGCAGTGAAGAAAAGTAAAACTAAGCAACATTTTTAGCAGAAGACATTACTGAGCTCAGACAGAGACAGAATGGCGTCTGCATCTTCTCTCCTGGAAGAGGAGCTCTCCTGCCCTGTGTGCTCTGAAATCTTCAGGGATCCTGTTGTCCTGAGTTGCAGTCACAGCTTCTGTAAGGTCTGTCTACAGCAGTACTGGGATGAGAAGGGATCTCAGGAGTGCCCAGTTTGCAGGAGAAGATCTTTTGAGGATGAACCTCCCTGTAACCTGTCTCTGAGGATGGCCTGTGAGGCGTTCTTAAAGGAGAGAAGTCAGAGAGCTGAAGCAGGATCTGAAGTGCTCTGCAGTCTGCACAGTGAGAAACTCAAGTTTCTCACTGTGTTTTATTTTACAAATTTTTTATTTTAAAGTTTTTATTTTACAAATTTCATTTGTATATTCTTGGTGAATGAAAGTGATTTGGATTATGAAAAGGTTGGTTTTGTGGTGCGCTTGGTGAAGCTTATCAAGCAGCTCAACTCAAAACATAATGAAAAAATATATATTTTATTAATTATTAATTATTAATATTCAATCATTTTTATTGAATATTAATAATTCAATAATGAAGTATTTACTGTAGTTCCAAAGAGGAACCATTTTAGTTCTCAGGCCTGACTGCAGTTTGAGCTCCTAACTACGTGTCACATGACTGACAGAGAGAGACAGGGGGGAGGGGCAGGAGTGTGGAGACATTCTCAGAGCTGTGTTAAATGTTATTTAGCATGGGACAGTAGGGGTCAAAGTTCATGCCTCAGGTTATTGTCCTGTATCGTAAATTAGACATTTTCATTTTTTTGAATGGAATTTTCACAAAAAAATAGAGTGTATAAGTTTTGTAACGTTCTGCAATCACACCTGTTTACCTGGCATGTCCTGTCATAGAGGCAGGTCTCAGTGAGCAGTGTTTTACACAAGCTGTGACCTGAGTCTCCATTCTGGCTCCCCTCTGTCTGAGCAGGGGCTCTTGTGCTGTCTGTGTAGGTATTGAAGTTTACTGTGGGTCTGTTTCCTCAGTAAAGTGTGAACTCTTTCCAGGAGAAACTCAGGACTGCACTGGCTCCACTGCAGGAGAAGCTAGAAGCCTTTAATGCAGTGAAACTAATCTATGATCAAACAGCAGAGCACATCAAGGTACTGTACTGAGGCCTTTAAATCACAGTGTTGAAAATGCAGCAATGGATTGCGCTGAAATGATGGTGAATAATGTTTATTCCAGAGCCAGGCCCAGCACACAGAGAGACAGATAAAGATGGAGTTTGAGAAACTTCAACAGTTCCTAAAAGAGGAAGAGGCAGTCAGGATCACTGCACTAAGGGAGGAAGAGGAGCAGAAGAGTCAGATGATGAAGAAGAAGATTGAGAAGATGACAGAAGAGATATCATCCCTTTCAGAACAAATCAGAGCCATAGAACAGGAGCTGGGAGCTGAAGACGTCTCATTCCTGCAGGTAAGACCTGTTCACTCTGTGTCTGTAGGACTCTATGCAAACTGCTGTTAATGCTCATCAACCTGCTACACCCACACTGTACAGATTGGATTGGAGATTGGACCTTGAGAGCTACTGTTCCCTAGCAACGACAAAAGAACAGGACAATTTACCTCCTGTATGCTAATGTCAAGGATGCATACACTTCCCCACTTCCACCGCTAGGGAGATCAGATCATAACCTGGTCTTCCTTCAACCACAGTACACTCCACTAGTCCGCAGACAGCCAACCACCATGCGTTCCTTCAGGAAATGGTCTTCCGAAGCAGAGGAGACTCTGAGGGACTGCTTTGAGTCGACGGACTGGAGTGTGCTACAGGATTCATATGGTGAAGATTTGGAGGGGGTCACAAACTGCACCACTGACTACCTGAATTTCTGTATGGACATTGTAGTTCCCTCTAGAAAGGTACGTTGCTTTCCAAACAACAAGCCTTGGATTACCAGCGATGTCAAGGGCCTCCTCAATAGGAAGAAGAGGGCTTTCAAAGAGGGGGACCAGACAGAGCTGAAGAGCGTACAGGGGGAACTTAAGGTCAGGCTGAAAGAGGCAAAGGAGGAATACAGAAAGAAGGTGGAACAGAAGCTGCAGGAGAACAGCATGAAGGAAGTCTGGGATGGCATGAAAACCATCACAGGCTGCAGGAGGAGGAACAGTACAGTAGATGGGGATTTGGATAGAGCAAACAAACTCAACCATTTCTACAACCGTTTTGACTGCTCTGCTACTCTCCCCTGCTCACCACATGCCCCCTCCCCCCCCCTCACTCTCACCTCCACAACCAACTGCTGATGCACCCCTCCCCCAGGCTGAAGTGGCCACAGACATCATGGCTCCGTGCACTACAGGCAACAATGCTCCCACACCCCCACTATTATCACCTCCTCAGCGGGGTACTGATGTACCCCTCCCCCATGCTGCCACCACAGACAGTGTGACTTCACCTTCCCCACCGCTCACAGATGCAACCCCTCACCTGACACACAGCGACAGGACCACCCTACCCCCCATCATCACGCCGTATCAGGTCAGTGGAGAGCTAAGGAGACTCCGCCCCCCGAAAGCAGCCGGCCCAGACCGAGTATGTCCAAGACTGCTTAAAGCCTGTGCTGTGGAACTGGGGGAGCCTCTGCAGCATGTCTTCAACCTGAGCCTTCGACTGGGAAAGGTACCAGCAATGTGGAAGACATCATGTCTCATCCCAGTACCAAAGAAACCACACCCCAGCCAGCTCAATGACTACAGGCCAGTCGCTCTAACATCACACATGATGAAGACAATGGAGCGACTGTTACTCAACATCCTCAGACCCCAGGTCTGCCACGCACTCGACCTGCTCCAGTTTGCATACCAGGAGAAGGTGGGTGTGGAAGATTCCATCATCAACCTGCTGCACAGGACCCACTCTCATCTGGACAAGGGGAAAGGTGCTGTGAGAATCATGTTCTTTGACTTCTCCAGCGCCATCAACACCATCCAGCCTGCCAGACTGAGAGACAAGCTTGTGCAGATGGGGGTAGACATCCAGGTATCCTGGATTACAGACTACCTGACGGAGAGACCACAGCTCGTCAGGCTGAAGGACTGTTTCTCAGAGCAGGTGGTCAGCAGCACCGGAGCGCCACAGGGGACTGTGCTTTCACCAGTCCTGTTTACCCTGTATACGTCTGACTTCAGGTACAACTCAGAGTCATGCCACATGCAGAAGTTTTCAGACGACACTGCAATAGTGGCGTGTATCAGGGATGGGCAGAAGGATGAGTACAGGAACCTGGTGGATGATTTTGTCCAGTGGTGCAATGTCAACCATATGCAACTGAACATTCCCAAAACCAAGGAGATGGTGGTGGATTTCAGGAGGACGAAGCCAACTATGCTGCCAATCTCCATTGAAGGGGTCAATGTGGAGGTGGTCAGCACATACAGATACCTAGGGGTACACCTGGACAATAAACTGGACTGGTGAGCCAACACTGAAGCACTCTACAGGAAAGGGCAGAGTCGGCTCTACTTCCTCAGGAGGCTGCGGTCTTTCAATGTCTGCAGTAAGCTCCTCTGGATGTTTTACCAGTCTGTCATCGCCAGTGTCCTTTCTTATGCCATTGTGTGCTGGGGAGGCAGCATTAAGAAAAGGGATGCTGGGCGACTGGAAAGGCTGGTAAGGAAAGCTGGCTTTGTGGTTGGAATGGAGCTGGAGTGCTTAACAACATCAACAGCAGCAGAGAAAAGGACACTGAACAGGATGCTGGCAATCATGGACAATGACCGCCACCCACTATATAACACACTAAACTGACAGAAGAGCATCTTCAGCAGCAGACTCCTGTCTCTGACATGCTCAACAGACAGGTCAAGAAGGTCCTTTGTTCCATGGGCCATTCATTTATACAATACACAAAACGGGAGGAGATAACTGGACTTTTCACCATGAGTCTCTTTCTGCTCCTTCCACCACATCACGCTGTCTACTGTTTACTGTTTACTTTGTACCTTTTGCACTACCACGATTGCACATTTATTTGATTGCACATTTATTTAATTTAACGTAGCACCTTATTTTTATTACCATAGCACCTTATTTTGATCTTTATGTGTGTGAGATATGTGTGTATATATGGGTATGTATAAGCTACTGAATGCCAAAAATTTCCCTCAGGATGAATAAAGTATCTATCTATCTATCTATCTATCTTTTGGCAGCCAAGTCTTTTTGTGGTGACCAGTTTCAACAGCAGGGCTGTGGTCTGTACATTGTTAACAAGTGTGTTATGTTCCTGTGTTCTGTCTGTTAGTTTATCATTGTTTATTATCGTTATTCTTGTAATTTATTATTTTTCATATTCATGTCTGTTGTTCTGTTTATATTCATTAGTCTTTGCACTCGTCTTCCCCTGTGATGTCTGAGTCTGAATGTTTACTAGCCCAGTCACTCCCCTGTGATGTCTGAGTCTGAATGTTTACTAGCCCAGTCACTCCCCTGTGATGTCTGAGTCTGAATGTTTCCTAGCCCAGTCACTCCCCTGTCTGCGTGCCCCACTATTCGGGTGTTTACGGTAGTTCCGGGGTTCAACCTTCCTTCCAATCTTGCATTCCTTACTTCCTGCTTTCTCTCCATGTCATGTTTGTACATAGCACTAATATACTAATCCCAACTAACATAGAAGTTGTACAGTACTAATTATACTAACACACTAATATGTTTGTCAAACTAACAAACTAACATTCACTAGTTTTGGGTATTTGTAATTTAAATCACTTAACTAACTTACTAACGCATCTCCAGTTTCAATTCTGTTCTGTAACTCCGCCTCCCTATTCTATCACTGATGACTTGCTTAGTTTCAGCGAAACTTCCGAGCTGTACAGCATTCATAATCAAACCATTTCTCTTCTGGCTCCTTCTTATTTTTCAATCTTATTTTCATGTTTGCAAGTTTTAGGTTTGATTTTATTGCCAATTTAACAAATATATTATTTAAGTGTTTTGTTGCCAGGTTTAAGCCCTTGTTGTTGCTTGGGTACTGTGTTTGCTGGAAGGTATTCAGCATGTCCTCTATTTCAGCCCTGCTCAGTGCTGCCTGGTATTCTGCACTGCTGGTCTGGCCCCATCTGTATGTGGGCTCGAAGTTGAACAGTTTTGCTGCAGGATGGTGATCTTTCAAGGCCCGTTCTGTTTTTTTCAGGTATAGAGTTACCTGGCTTTGGTCTGAGAGGGGTGTTTGTGGCATGACAGTAAATGCATTAATACATTCTGGGTCCATGTCTGTAATGGCATAATCATCCACACTGCTACCCAGCACTGAGCTGTATTTGTATCTCCCAGAGAGTCCCCCCTGGTCCTCCCATTAACAATGTACAGACCCAGGCCTTTACAGAGGTGATTTTTATTCACCACAATGTCATAGCTCTGCCTCTGTGTGGTGACTTGTGTGGTATAAAGGGGTTTCACTACAGAAATTGATATTCCCTTCTGCACTGACATAGTCAGTCTCTCTGCCTGTACTGGCATTGAGATCTCCCATTATCAATACAGAGCCTAATGCTTGGAAATGGAGGATTTCAGACTGAAGGTTTTGGAAAAGATCTTCAATGTAGTATGGTGATTCAGATGGGGGCAAGTAAATTGCACATCTATAAATGTCCAAATTTGAGTTTATTATTTCTTTTTTAATTTGAATCCAAATGTGTGTCTGACCTCTCTTTTGTGGGGGAATGTATTTAGAGAGTTCCCCTTTGTGCCAAATGATAACGCCCCCTGAATCCCTGCCACCTTTGGCACAGGGGTGTTTTACAGAGGGCACTGTCAGCTCTCTATAGTCACGTGGACAGGGTGTTTTACAGAGGGCACGATCAGCTCTCTATAGTCACGTGGACAGGGTGTTTTACAGAGGGCACGATCAGCTCTCTATAGTCACGTGGACAGGGTGTTTTACAGAGGGCACTGTCAGCTCTCTATAGTCACGTGGACAGGGTGTTTTACAGAGGGCTCTGTCAGCTCTCTATAGTCACGTGGACAGGGTGTTTTACAGAGGGCACTATCAGCTCTCTATAGTCACGTGGACAGGGTGTTTTACAGAGGGCACGATCAGCTCTCTATAGTCATGTGGACAGGGTGTTTTACAGAGGGCACTATCAGCTCTCTATAGTCACGTGGACAGGGTGTTTTACAGAGGGCACTATCAGCTCTCTATAGTCACGTGGACAGGGTGTTTTACAGAGGGCACTATCAGCTCTCTATAGTCACGTGGACAGGGTGCTTTACAGAGGGCACTATGAGCTCTCTATAGTCACATGGACAGGGTGTTTTACAGAGGGCCCTATCAGCTCTCTATAGTCACGTGGACAGGGTGTTTTACAGAGGGCACTATCAGCTCTCTAAAGTCACGTGGACAGGGTGTTGGTACATCTCCACGGCACCATGTTTCCTGGAGAATTATAATATCAGAACTATTTACAGAACATACAAAGTCTGGGTCTGTGCTCTTCAGCCCAAACAGAACAGTGCAGGCCCTGGATATTCCAACTACTAATTGTGAAAGATGACGTTGTTGATATCAATAATATTTCACAGAAAATATGCCCGACTCGCGGTCAATTGTATCACAGAATGTGATATATACTGTAAGTTAAACAAAGATTTGATCAGTATCAAATGTAAGCTAAAGACACCATATCTGTAATCATTTAACTGATGAGTTTTGTGCAGATAAAATGTAGGATGTCCCTTATCTGACTCAGGTCCCCAGGTGCTGTGCTTGTGGCTCCTGCAGTCACTGCAGCGTGGCTGTGTGGCTGGGCTGGGCGTGGCTGCAGGGTGAGCACGCTGCCCGTGATGCGCTGCATGAGCGGGCGGGGTCTGGGGGTTGCGTGAGGGGGATTATCGTGCCGGGGGCGGATGCCTGGTTTCCTCTTCTCGCTGTGGTTGTTGGTGGAGGTCCTGCTCAGTGCAGTGTCCTTTAGGACCTTTGTAAACATCTTCACCCCCTCATTGTTGAGGTGCTCCTGGTCGTAGAGGTCACGGTGGTGAGCCAGGTGAACGTTTGGCAGCGGGGCACAGCCTCGGGACACCTCTGCGTTGATGCTGTGGATCACTCGCTGTGGCACGTCTGTTCTGGGCAGCAGGGTGGAGATGGTCACTTTGGCTGCCGGGTACCGGTGTGTGGCCTTAACTGCCACCTGTCTCAGGGGCTTGGCTACGTCAATCCTGCATGTGCTCAGGTCATTGGTCCCCGTGTGGATCAGGATGTGTTTGGCCTCTCCTAGTCTTTGCTGTGACAGTAGTTCCAGGGCAGTCTGTGTTGTTGGACTGCAAAGCTTCATAATATTTCTCCCAGGGAATAGACACCTTTCATTGAGGTATTTGCCATTGGAGTCACACAGAATTATAACTTCAGCCTCAGTGTGCTGTCCTGTGGGTCGGCTGGTTCTGGGAGTGTTAGGAGTGAGGGTGTTGGTATGTGTGTCTACATGAGGAGGGGTAGACTGTGTGTCAGTGGTAGGGGGAGTGAGGGTGTTGGTATGTGTGTCTACATGATGAGGGGTAGACTGTGTGTCAGTGGTAGGGGGAGTGAGGGTGTTGGTATGTGTGTCTACATGAGGAGGGGTAGACTGTGTGTCAGTGGTAGGGGGAGTGGGGTTTGTTTCAGGTTTTGAAGGGGTACTGGGAGTGTCAGTGGTAGTGAGTGTTTGAAGGGGGAGTGTGTGTGTGTGTGTGTGTGTGTGTGTGTGTGTGTGTGTGTGTGTGAGTGTGTGTGTGAGTGTGTGTGTGTGTGTGTGTGGGTGTGAGTGTGTGTGTGTGTGTGTGTGTGTGTGTGAGAGAGAGTGTGTGAGTGTGTGTGTGTGTGTGTGTGTGAGAGAGTGTGTGTGTGTGAGTGAATGTGTGTGTCTCATTACACACACACCAGTGTACTTACAATACCACCATTTAACACAGCATTAACATTGTGAGGTTAAATCAAAGAAATTAGACATTTTACACACTATATAACATATAGTATATCAAAAAATAAACAATATTTTGTTTTTGATGTGCTGTTTGTTTCTGACATTTATTTCAAACCTGTTCAGATGTGACTAAATACAGCCCTGTTATTTCAGCTGATGTTTACCCACAATCCCTCAGTGCTATTTTACACTCACAGACACCTTCAGTGGACAGATCTGCATCCTGGGAGTCCCCAGAGTACCAAAGAAAGGAAACAGTCTCTCAGTGAAGGAATGTTTAAAAGTGTAGAGAGGAGTGTTGTTACGGGGGTCAGAGAATGACACCTCCCCCCTGTCCCAGTCCAGCTGCACTCTGACCCTCTGGAGTTTCCTCTTCACAGTGAGGTCTCTACGTGGGGAGGTCATGACTGTGTATTCCCTTCTGTACTGCTCAATACACCACACTCCTCCTGCTGGGCTCAGATCCAAATCCCCTTTCCTGCTGAAGGACTCTTTAACCACACCCACCTGCCAGTCCCCACCCCCCACTTCTACATCCCAGCAGTGTCTCCCTGAGCTGAATCCCTCAGAGCCCAGCACCCACCACCACCCATCAAATCTCTCTGGATTATCAGGAACCTGCAGTCTCTCACCACTGCATCTCACACTGGTCAGATCCTCAGACAGTGAGAGTTCAGGATGTGCTGTGTTTGGGTCCAGAGTCACAGGAGCTGAAGGGACAGAGAATGAGACGTCAGCACTGATCTGCACAAAGGGAAATCGTCAGACACAATGGGCTGAACAAAGGACTTTATAAAAGGACTTAATAATTACCATATATCTTTAAAGTGCTAAAAGAAAATGTTTAACCTCCGTATTATTCCTTTAAGTGTTTTGTTCTTTATCATTTATTACAAAATATGTTTATTTCACATTTAAGTGTGCATTTGCCCTGTGCGCTATGCCCTGGGAGAGAGAGGGAGAGAGGGAGGAGGAGAGAGGGAGAGGGTGGGAGAGAGAGAGGAAGAGGGGGAGAGAGAGAGGAAGAGGGAGGGAGAGAACGAGAGCAGAGAGGCAGAGGGGGAGAGAGCAGAGAGGCAGAGGGGGAGAGAGGGAGAGGGAGAGAGAGAGGAAGAGGGGGAGAGAGGGGAGAGAGAGAGGGAGAGAGAGAGGGAGAGGAAGAGGGGGAGGAAGAGGGGGAGAGAGAGAGGGAGGGAGAGAGAGAGGAAGAGGGGGAGAGAGGGAGAGAGGGAGAGGAAGAGGGGGAGAGAGGGGGAGAGAAGAGGGAGAGAGGGAGAGGGAGAGAGAGAGGGAGGGAGAGAGAGAGAAGAAGAGGGGGAGAGAGAGAGAGAAAGGGAGAGAGAGAGGGAGAGGGGAAAAGAGAGAGAGGGAGAGAGAGAGGAAGAGGGGGAGAGGGGAGAGAGAGAGGGAGAGGGAGAGGGGGTTACAGTAGAGGCTGCTGGCATTGAGCCAGTATCAACAGCCCCTCCTTCCCATGACAAGTTTCTAAAATACAATAAAGATCTGTATGACCATTGCCTGGTGCATTGCTCTTCTGGACCAGAATATTATTGCCGTAAAACAAATTATTCACCAATTCCCTCAGATACATGTGTGAGAGATGCACCAGAACTAAAGGAACTAAAGAACTATTTCATAAATCACACATTGTATAATCCCTGTAAGAGGGAGCAAAGCCTGTCAGTGTTTGTGAAGCTCCTGTCCTTCCCCTTAAATAGAGTATCACTCTTAAAGCAGCATTTTATTATGAGCATCAGTGAGATTAAGGACTGGTGCTCAGTCTCTTCACTCCAGGGCTCTTACACAGACAGGACCAATATGACTCTGACTGGCTTCATCAGCTTGTGGAAAGGATGCTGAAGATTCCCCCTGTACAGTGACAATGTGGAGCTCCCTGCCCCCAGTACTCACTGTATTGAACAGTCCCCAGCATCTTCTTCCACACTCTGTACTTCAGATTGCCCAGCTGCTTGGCCACATCAATCAGCGCTCCTGAGACCTTCTCTGGATCCCCCAGTGTGCACTGGGCTCTGCAATAATATTCAGGAGTCACTTGTGCTGTGGGCGTGGTTTTATTACCATAGAAGATTATCAGCAGCAACATCAGATCTTCATTCTGTAAGAAAATGGCTCCATCCCTCCCAGCGTTCTGCCACACAGCCCCACTGAGAGACACACACTCACAGCCCCACTGAGAGACACACACTCACAGCCCCACTGAGAGACACACACTCACAGCCCCACTGAGAAACACACACTCACAGCCCCACTGAGAGACACACTCACAGCCCCACTGAGAGACACACACTCACAGCCCCACTGAGAGACACACACTCACAGCCCCACTGAGAGACACACACTCAGGAGACCTGGTGAGAGAGTATGGAGTTTGCTTACCTGATTTGTGTGTCCTTGTAGCTCTGAAATAAGGAGAGTTCATTATTTTCACTGTGGTCCATACTCAGTCCATTAATACTGTGTTACAAACCACATATCTGACTGTATGCTACTGAATATGCTTTAGATGTGATGTAAGATATGTTGTGTTCAGATTCAGGCCTTCAGAGGAACAGGGTGATTGGATGGGGCAATATTATCAATATTATATTGCTTGTAAGAATGCTGATGTCCTCTGACATCAGAGCCACACTGATACCCTAATCCAGGCCTGCAGTCTTTGGGCCTGACCTGCTGACCTCCTGCAGTCTCTAAAGAGACACCAGAACCAGGGCAGGGCACTGCCAGAATATCATTTTGAATGCAATCTGTAACATTCAATTCAAGTCATTCACTGAGTGTCTATATTCATCATGACTGTTGACACTGGACAGTTGAAATCTACATTGCTAGATGCAGTTCCATATTAAAGAGGAAACCAACGTGGTTTCATTTGGTTTTATTATATGGAACATGGAGATTGCGACTGCCCAGATTGAACAATTCCTTCCTCTTCATTGATATTTGTCATTCTTCATAATAATTAATTTAAATCACATAAAATATACATTATATGTACATTAAGTGAGGGTTCTAGCACACAATACCACTTGTGTTCAGTATTCAGAGTGCTGAACATCTTAACAAGGATATTGTTTGTTGGAACCTCTGAATTCTCATTATTCTGTGTGTGTGATGAGCTGTGTGTGATGAGCTGCTTTAACATGGTTATACATGTGTACAGAGTGTGTGTGATGAGCTGCTTTAACATGGTTATACATGTGCACAGAGTGTGTGTGATGAGCTGCTTTAACATGGTTATACATGTGTACAGAATGTGTGTGATGAGCTGCTTTAACATGGTTATACATGTGTACAGAGTGTGTGTGATGAGCTGCTTTAACATGGTTATACATGTGTACAGAGTGTGTGTGATGAGCTGCTTTAACATGGTTATACATGTGTACAGAGTGTGTGTGATGAGCTGCTTTAACATGGTTATACATGTGTACCGAATGTGTGTGATGAGCTGCTTTAACATGGTTATACATGTGTACAGAGTGTGTGTGATGAGCTGCTTTAACATGGTTATACATGTGTACAGAGTGTGTGTGATGAGCTGCTTTAACATGGTAATACATGTGTACAGAGTGTGTGTGATGAGCTGCTTTAACATGGTTATACATGTGTACAGAGTGTGTGTGATGAGCTGCTTTAACATGGTTATACATGTGTACAGAGTGTGTGTGATGAGCTGCTTTAACGTGGTTATACATGTGTACAGAGTGTGTGTGATGAGCTGCTTTAACATGGTTATACATGTGTACAGAGTGTGTGTGATGAGCTGCTTTAACATGGTTATACATGTGTACAAAGTGTGTGTGATGAACTGCTTTAACATGGTTATACATGTGTACAGAGTGTGTGTGATGAGCTGCTTTAACATGGTTATACATGTGTACTGAGTGTGTGTGATGAGCTGCTTTAACATGGTTATACATGTGTACAGTGTGGGTGTAGCAGGTTGATGAGCATTAACAGCAGTTTGTATAGAGTCCTACAGACGCAGAGTGAACAGGTCTTACCTGCAGGAATGAGACATCTTCAGCTCCCAGCTCCTGTTCTATGGCTCTGATTTGTTCTGAAAGGGATGATATCTCTTCTGTCATCTTCTCAATCTTCTCCTTCATCATCTGACTCTTCTGCTCCTCTTCCTCCCTCAGTGCAGTGATCCTGGCTGCCTCTTCATCCTTTAGGAACTGCTGAAGTTTCTCAAACTCCATCTTTATCTGTCTCTCTGTGTGCTGAGCCTGACTCTGGAATGAACATTATTCACCATCATTTCAGCACAATCCAGTGCTGCATTTCACACACTGTGATTTAAAGGCCTCAGTACAGTACCTTGATGTGCTCTGCTGTTTGATCACAGATTAGTTTCACTGCATTAAAGGCTTCTAGCTTCTCCTGCAGTGGAGCCAGTGCAGTCCTGAGTTTCTCCTGGAACGAAATGACAGAGTCCACACTTTATGAGGAACCAGACCCACAGTAAAATTCACTGCCTACACAGACAGCACAACAGCCCCTGCCCAGACAGAGGGGAGCCAGAATGGAGACTCAGGTCACAGCTTGAGTAAAAACACTGTGCTCACTGAGACACACATCAGTGCCCTGCCTCAGGACATGCCAGGTACAGACGTTTTGGGCCCCCCTGCTCAAAAAGCTTTTTACAATGAATATCTAAGTGAACTGAAGCAATTTCTGCACATTTTAAAGCCAGACTTTCTATTTACATTTTTTACAGTTTCAAAATAATAGAAAAAGGCCCTGTGGACAGTTTGGGAACCCTGTCAGTTAGTACTTTGTAACTCCTCCTCGGGAAACTATTACAGGTTGCAAACACTTCCTGTAGCCAGTTAAGAGTCTCTAAATTCTTGCTTTCGGAATTATTCCCCATTATTCCTGGCAGAACACCTCTAGCTCAGAAATATTCTTCTGCCTACTTGCATGTACAGCATGTTTGAGATCTCTCCACTGTCTGGGGACTGTGGTGGCCATTCCAAAACCTTCATCCGTCTTTCTTCAAGGTCCTTCACAGTTGATTTTGAGGTATGCTTTGGATCATTATCTTGCTGGAACACCCAACCTCTCTTCAACTTCTATGTCTGGACTGACTACTAAACATTAGCCTCTAGAATTTATTTGTATTTGGTGGAATCCATTCTTCCTTCCACCCACACAATGTCCTGTGCCCCCAGCTGCCACACAACCCCAAAGCATAATGGATCCACCTCCATGCTTCATAGTTGGCAAGGTATTCTCCTCTACAAAGCCTTCACCCTTTTTTCTCCACACATACCTTCTTTGGTGGTGGCCAAAAAGCACATTGTGCCAAAAGGCTTCAGGTTTTCTTTCTGGCAACTCTGCCATGTGGGTCTTTGTTGTTTAAAGTATGTTGTGTGAGGTATGATGTACGTGCTGTGACAGGTTCTACCCAAACTGGCTTTATTTGTCAGTCAGACTAAATGCAGCCAACTTCAGACTTATGGTTTGTGTGTGTGTGTGTGTGTCTGTGTGTGTGTGTGTGTGTGTGTGTGTGTGTGTGTGTGTGTGTGTGTGTGTGTATGTGCGTGTGTGTGTGTGTATGTGTGTGTGTGTAAATAAAACAAATACAATCGAATATGGTCAGCCTCATGAATTCATTAAACAAATACGTAGAAGACTGCAACATTGCATTACATTACAGAGATTACAACATTACTTTTAAAATGGCAGCAATACTAGCAATGTTACTATAAAGTTTTATATAATATATGCATTCGCTTCTAACAACCTTACGCCTTAAGGTGGCAGTCTAAGACCACAAATGACTACAGGGCTTTGGTCTGACAGACCATGTGACACAGTGAGAATGGGAAACATGGTGCAGTGAATCATACTCATTGCCAGCGGTATAAATGAAGTACTATGCATTTCTCACCAGGTCTCGGGCCATTCTATTTTAAAAATATTAACTTTCTAAACATCTGATTAATATTAAGTCAATAAAAGAAACAATGAACATTTAAATTCTGTTCTCAAACATTTACCTTATACTTTCCTGCAGTCTCTTGAACTGTTCGCAGTTTGTGGTTTTCATGTTTTTCTGAAGTTTGACAGACAAGGCAGATGGGTGTTTGATCCTCCAAACAGAAGAGTTTGAGTTTCTCACTGTGCAGACTACAGAGCACTTCAGATCCTGCTTCAGCTCTCTGTCTTCTCTCCTTTAAGAAAGACTCACAGATATTCCTCAGAGGCAGGTTAAGGGGAGAATGTTCCTTAGAAGCTCTTCTCCTGCAAACTGGGCACTCCTGAGATCCCTGCCCATCCCAGTACTGCTGCAGACAGGCCTTACAGAAGCTGTGACTGCAACTCAGGAGAAGAGGATCCCTGAAGATTTCAGAGCACACAGGACAGGAGAGGTCCTCTTCCAGGAGAGAGGAACCAGATGCCATTCTGTCTCTGTCTGTTCTGAGCTCAGTAATGGCTTCTGCTAAATCTGTAGTTTAGTTTCACTTTCCTTTACTGCTGTTAGAAATGAAATATCTTTAAATGAATCCCAAATCTCTGCTCTCCCCTGTCTACTTTTTAATCTTCAGACAATGTCATTAAAAACTCCTTAACTTCTAAAAAAATATACAGTGAAATCGTATCATAAGGTCACCCGTGTATCTAAAGCGTCTGTGTGTGAGAAACTGTACTTTGCTCTTCCTGTTTGACAAACCTGTTTGTCAGTGACATCACTTCCTGCAGGGGGCAGCAGTGTGCCACTGAGGTCTGAGTGGCTGATCTGACAGCAGTTTCACACCAGCCCTGCTATACAGATTCTTTGAGGAGATGCACTTATTTATTTATTCATTTATTCCTTTATGCAATTCTGTTGCATTGAATTCGTTATTCGGTATTCGTAATAATCCACATATATTAATAGTATCAAATAATAGTATCTGTTAGATGTTCATAGTAAATACTCCAGACATTGAAATTAATACTACTACTACTACTACTACTACTACTACTACTACTACTACTACTACTACTAATAATAATAATAATAATAATCTATATTATTATTATTATTATAAATTGAGAGTTTGGAATAATACTTGATGTGCATTTAACAGTCCGGTAACAAAGCAGTTTGGATTTTTAAAACACCGGGGGCTTCTGACGATGCCCAGGGATCCCATACAGTCGGTCTATTAAACTGGCTATACTGTAAACTCCAGCTACTGTCAGATCATGCGGGTTGAGGTCATGACTCATGTTTAGGATTGCGCCTTAAAACAACTAATCCTGGGTTCATATTACAGTTTTTTACAATCGTTTTCACACTTGTCTCAATACCATGTCCACTTTTTCAAAACACTGAACACATTCACCATATCATTCGACTATGTGAACTAAACTGTGGATATTTTAGCATTGCTTTGATACTAAAGGCATTCAATCACCACTTCTTCCAAAATTCATGAATACCTCTCTCAGTCAATGTTCACTACCAGCAAAAGTTTGTACAAATACAGCTAATTTTGCAGACATTTAGATACTCTGTTCAAAACAGTTAACTTTCAGTTCAAAACCCAATAAAATTCTGATCATTGTGGAAGGAAATATGCTGCATTTTGGCAGAAAAATGAAATGCTTGGAATACGTAAGACAGATCATTCTGATTTGAGCAGAAAGTTTATTCAGTTTATTCATTTTTTTTGTTTGCAGCCTTATTACCATCTATACAAAAGTGATCATACTTGCATTGAAATGTGCATGTATATAGGGTAAATATAGATGTAGTTGTCACTGAAGAGAGTTGTCACTGTACTGTTGAAACACCTGGCTGTCATTTCAGTGAACAACCTACCCAGGTGTTTGTTGTTTGTGCCCCGTTACCACATATACAAAAGGGGCCACCTTTGGATTGGCATTTGCATTCTTTAGCCTTGGTAGGGAAAATGGATGCAGCCAGAGGTAGAGGAAGAAGACATTGTGGAAGAGGAAGAACAGTTGTGTCTGGTGAAATCAGAGCCACAGTCATTGATCATGTGGTAAATCATGGTCTGTCCCTGAGGGAATCAGGTTGAGGGTTCAACCAAACTTGCCTAGATCCACAGTCGCTTCAATAGTGAGGATTTTCAGGCAAACCAACAAGTACTATACAGTATTTACAGCATTCTGACTGAAGGAGTTCAATTGATGTGTATATTACAGCAGTACTGTTATTTGAGAAGTCTCCAGAAAAAGCAGATGTATCAGTGCACATTTGTCTTTGACTCACTACAGGACCCAGCAGTTACCTCACACAGTCACACAGGGGGAAGGGGAAGAATGTTTACACCTCAACAGGAGGATTCAATAGTTGGGATGGTCATTGTCAACAACAGCATCAGGCTAAGAGAAATATGCAACAATATAATCGCAGACAACAACATATTTCCAAACACTGACAGTGTAAGCACTACAACCATTTCAAGAGTGCTACAGAAACATCAGATCAGGATGAAACAGTTGTACACTGTCCCCTTTGACAGGAACTCTGAGGGTGTCAAGAAACTCAGGTACCAATATGAAGTTTATGAAGGTATATGTGAAGGTTTAGGACCACCACCCACATGAACAGATGTCACTTCTAGATGCAATGGCTGCTGGGTGTATGACATAACAGTGGAACACATCCAGGGCTGGAAAAGGCATACAAAGAGATGTTTTCCTCGGTGTATAGTAAGAGATAACATTTGGAGTGATGTTGATGAAAATCTATGGCCAAATGTAGAGGACAGGATGGATGGGCCAGGCCAACAGTAGACTTCTGATACTGATAGGCAGACAATATATGTGCGAATTACTGTATATAGTGGAAATATTGCTATTTGGTATGTATTTGTTATTGATTGTAATGTATTTTGAGTAATTGATTGTATTGTATTTTTCTTTTCTGAATTACAGTATATTGCACTGTGAGAACAAACGTCAAAATACTGTATACCCTCTGAAGAATACTGTTGCTTTTGTGATTTGTTTCTTTATCATATATTGTTTTACATTACACAGTAAAAATTGTTATTCTGGGTTTCCAATATAGTAAAACATTCATTCATTTACAGTTTACTGTAAATTTACCACACTCAGTCATGACATTTATTGTGAGAGGCAAACCAACAGATCAGAAGTTTCTTTAGCTGCTTGGCTTGAAATATTTGTGGATGCAAAAATAGAGGAAAGGGAAACACATAATATATGTATTTAGTAGGGCTGTCAAAATAACGCGTTAATTTCGATTAATTAATTATAGAGTAAATAACGCGTTAAAAAAATTAACACAATTAATGATGCGCTGTGATGCCCTTGACCCCGTACGTCACTGGCCAGTAGCTTTGCAAACAAGATGGAGGCTGATGAGAACACGTTGCTTGGCGTATTGAATGGGAAATATACATTCAAAAAACGGCCGGATGGAACTGTTGACAGGAGTACGGTTCTGTGCAATTTGTGCAGCAAGGAATTCGCGTACCATCGGAGTAACTCGAGCCTAAAATATCACCTCAACGCAAAACACATAGCAGTGAGCCCGGTGGAAAAACGGGAGTTTTGACAACAAATTATGGAAAATCAAGTTACATCTTGTGAAAAATCTTTACGTCTTTCAACTCAACCTGACACATCCATGGGGTCCGGGTCTAGTTTTGAAGTGTTGCAGAGGCAAGAAATCGCTGCAGAAGTTGAATTTGGCGGGGCCGAGGGAGGATGCTCTTCTCCGGGCACTGGGTCTTGTAGCTCCATCGGAGCTCGCTACGAGAGGGTCGGCACAGAGGAGGAACGCGCGGGGTCCTCCTCTGCCGCCGACCCTCTTGTAGCGAGCTCCGGACCGGCTGCCTGGGTAAGGGCGTCCTCCCCCGGCCCCGCCTGCCGCCGGCGGGGATGCGTGCATTTATCTGCAACTTCTGCAGCGATTTCTTGCCTCTGCAACACTTCAAAACTAGACCCGGACCTCATGGATGAGTCGTGGGGTCAGGTTGAGTTGAAAGACGTAAAGATTTTTCACAAGATGTAATTTGATTTTCCATAATTTGTCGTCAAACTCCCATATAACCCAATGGGTTTTCTTGCTTCCTGGATACAGGACCCAGGATGCATTGCGATAAGGGGAACGGTCTATTGCATAGGCATTAGGTCATATCTTAGTTTCAATATTATGGCCGTTTGTGAAATAAAAGATGTGAAATAAAATATGTTGATCTTTTAAAGTAAATAATGTCTATTATGTTCATTTATTCACTCATCTACTACAATCCATTTGCATTCAAACATTTTTACAACATTTTTTTGCTTCTCACGGCAAATATCATTATGTGCGATTAATTTCGATTAATTAGATTAATTAATTACAAAGCCTGTAATTAATTCGATTAATTTTTTGAATCGATTGACAGCACTAGTATTTAGCAATGCTCCATGTTGTTTGTGTTTTGCAGTTCATTGAACATTGAGTGACAAAGTAGTCTTATGAAAGAAAGCATATGCTATAGTTATGGCAGCATGAGTCACTTTTGGGTGAAATATTAGTTTTTTACAATCGTTTTCACACTTGTCTCAATACCATGTCCACTTTTTCAAAATACTTAACACGTTCACCATATC